>NC_137795.1:89957581-89997581 GCF_963383645.1 Muscardinus avellanarius
AGGGTGTAAATACTCCCACCAAAGCTGGTTTCAAGCTAAGAGCGTGATGCCCCTGAACATGGAGTTGGGGAGAGATGTGCAGTAGATATTTTCAATACCCAGATAACAGGGACATAAATAGCTTCAAGAGCAACAGCATAATAAACTGTAGTAAGATAATTAGGAAGTTATGGGTGTTAGGTAATTATTACTTTTTTTTTTTTTTTGGTGGTACTGGGGTTCCTGGAAGCCCTTCTACCTCCAGGCTACACTCCCAGACCTATTTTTTACATTTATATTTGGAAACAGGGTCTCCTAAGCCAGTGCGCGCGGTTGGCTTCGAACCTGTGCGATCCTCCTATCTCTGCCTCCCAAGCTCGGGGATTACAAGCATGCGCTACCACGCCCGGCTAATTATTACTTTTTTAAGTAGATTGATTTACTTGTAAGTTTGTGTGATTTTTAGTAATGGCTGTGTCTAACCACTTCACATATTTCCTGATAACTTATTAGCTCCTGTGAGCTGGAATGAGCCAGCTCCAGCACACCACTGCACAAAGAAAAGAGCTTTCTTAGTTTTTACTACCTGAATCATACCTGTATACACTTGAATCTTTGAGACTTCAAGACAAAGGATGAAAAGTCCTTCTCTGATAAAGTTGGGAGACTTTCCCCTTTGATATTATATTCTGAGGTCTACAAAACTTCAAAAGTGATATGTCATGCGTCTGTCTGACTCCTCTGGTCTTTAGGAGATGAGGTGTGGTGCTGGAAAGTGCAGTTGCTGCCAGAATTGCATGCTGGGAGAAAGATGGCGGCTTGACAGCTGGCCTCCAAGCAGGAGCCCACAGGAGCCTGGGGTTCCTTGGGTGAAGTCGCAACAAGAAGCCGGGTGTGGTGGCGCACGCTTGTAATCCCAGCATTCGGGAGGCTGGGCCAGGAGGATTGCAGTTCGCAGACAGCCTCAGCTACTTATTGAGCCCCTTTGCAACCCAGTGAGAATGTATTTCAAAATAAAGAATAAGCCGGGCGTGGTGGCACACGCTTGTAATCCCCGCGCTTGGGAGGCAGAGACAGGAGGATCGTGATTCACGGCTAGCTTCAACTACTACGTAGTGAGGCCTTCTGCAACTTAGTGAGATCCTGTTTAAAATTAAAGAATAAAAAATAGGGCTGGGAGTGTAGCTCAGAGGTAGAATGCCTCTGGGTTCCATCCCCAGTAATGCAAAAAAAAAAAAAAAAAAAGGAGGAAGAAGAAGAATAAAATATAGTGCTGGGGGTATAGCTCAGAGGTAGAATGCCCTTGAGTTCCATTCCTAGTACTGCAAATAAATAAATAGATAAATAAGTAAATAAATAAATAAATACTAAAGTCATAATAACAATGTGTCTAACTTGTCCATTTGTTTTCTTGGTTAGCAAGCAAAGAAACTTCCTATAAACGACAAAGCAAAGACTGGGACTCTTCCCAAATGCTGAAGAAACAAAAATACAGCCAACTTTCCCCGGTAACTGACTCGGAAGTGGCTTTGGTCAATGCGTATCTTGAACAGAGACGAGCCCGGCGCCACTCTCAGCTCCACCAGGTGAATCAGACCCAACCCGACAGTGATACTACCGAGTGTGACAGTGAGGAATCCCACTCAGGGGCTTCCTCCTGGAAGGAGAGTGAGAGTGAACACAATCTCTCACCAGCCAGCATTAGGAGGAGAAAGCCGGCCCAGAGGCAAAGGAATCTGGCCAGTTACCAGCTCAGAGAAAGGCCCTGCCTCCACTGCAAAGCCATGAGAACCAACGAATGGCTGACGCGCCATTTCCTACAGAGCACTTCGGCAACAGCCCCCTCGAAGGGAGACACTCCAGAGGGAAACTCTGTACCTGACATCAACAGAAAATTTAGTAAAATTTGAATTGCATCAAGTCCTCACCTTACTTGAAGCCAAATGAAAGAGATTAATAAAACATGCAAAATCAGCAGGGCCCTAGGTGAGGAGACTTTTACAAGAAGTCTCTCTACTAGCAACAAAAACATACTTGGAACCCTAGAGGTAAAATTTAAGACATTTCCCCCTTTTTTTTTTGCAAAAAGACCAGTGAATTTGTTGACGGAACCATTAGTATACTAAAGATCTGCATTCACTATAATTTTTTTATTCAAAAGAGCACAGGACAGATATTTCATGCCTCGAGGGAATGTATTTTATGTCTATAATACAAATAAAGATGCTCTTTGAAAATATATTTATGTTGAGAAGCCATTTAGATTTGTTCAGGTTTGATTATGTGACTGAATACACTAGGTGAGGTTGGTTGGAACAGAATTGGCCCAGCCTCTCTAGCTTTATAGTTTGCAGTGATTATCAGAGCAGTATTGCTGTGTGTGTCCTTTAAGGGCTGTTGAGGAAGAGCAGCTCAGTGGTCCAGAATGAGGTGGTTCCTGGAGTAGACTGGGGAGGGGTGGCAGTTTAATACAGAAGGGCGGCGAAGCCATGGGCTGTCCATGGTTGTTGCCCCAAGGACATGGCAAGTGCTAGAGAATTTTTTTCTTTTTTTCTTTTTTTTTTTTTTGCGGTACAAGGGATAGAACCCAGGGGACATTCCACTCTCTGAGCTCACCCCAGCCCTTTTTATTTTTTGTTTTGAAATAAGGTCTCTCTAGGTTGTTGAGAGTCTTACTAGGTTACTGAAGCTGTCCTGGAACCTATGATTCTCCTGTCTCAGCCTCCCAGGTATTGGGATGACAGGCGTGCACTGTCACGCTCAGATGAATAAGAAATTCTTTATGACATTTGTTAAGATCGTAAGGAAGATTTTATTCAAGACTATTGAAAGCCGGGCGTGGTGGCGCACACTTGTAATCCCAGCATTTGGGAGGCTGAGACGGGAGGATCGGGGTTCGCAGACAGCCTCAGCTACTTAGTGAGGCCCTCTGCAACTCAGTGAGACCTGGTTTCAAAATAAAGAATAAAAAATAGGGCAGGGGCTGTAGCTCGAAGGTAGAATGTCCCTGGGTTCCATCCCCAGACCTGCAAAAAAAACACACAAAAAAAACCCAACCCCCCCCCCAAAACACTATTGAGATATTATTGACTTGTAGAAGTCAAAAAGAGATAAATCAAGCTCAACGCCTACTATAACAAGGACAAGTGGAGATTTATCACCAAGAAGAAGCAGAATAAGGGGGTCAGAAGATGGATTCTCCTTTTAGTCTCCTACTTTTAGTCTCTTATTAAAAGGAGACATCAAGAATGTGGTTTTCTTTCTTCCTTTCTTCTTCTTTTTTTTTTTTTTTTTTTTTTTTTTGTGGTGCCAGGGATGGAACCCAGGGGCGTTGTAGTTGCAAAGGACCTCACTAAGTAGCTGAGGCTGTTCACGAGCTGCGAGATCCTCCGGTCTCAGCCTCCCGAATGCTGGGATCACAATTATGCGCCACCGCGCCCGGCTTAAGATGTGGGTTTCTTGCTAAACCAACCTAACAAGATTCTTGGTAAAGCAGGCCAAGGATTTATATCAAAAGAGAGAGGAGGAACTTGACCAGGCATCAAGTATAGTCAGGTATCAAAGGCTGGGGAAGCTGGGTGTGGGGGCACACACCTGTAATACTCTAGTACTTGAGAGTCTGAGATAGGAGGTTTGAGGCCAGCCTCAGCAACTTAGTGAGACCCTGTTTCCAAACAAAAAATAAAAGTGTTCTCAGGATGTAGCCTAGAGATAGGATGCCCCTGGGTTAAATCCCCAGCGTTAGCCGGGCGTGGTGGCGCACGCTTGTAATCCCCGCGCTTGGGAGGCGGAGACAGGAGGATCGCGCAGGTTCGAAGCCAGCCACGCTGGCTTAAGAGACCCTGTTTTCAAATAAAAAAGTATAAGAAAATAGGTTTGGGAGTGTAGCCTGGAGGTAAAAGGGTTTCCAGGAACCCCAGTACCCCCCCCCCAAAAAAAAAATCCCCAGTGTTAGAAAAAAGGAGAAGGGACAAGGCTCAACAGCATGAGAAAGCTTTAATGCAAGCCTGGGAGGGATTCTCTTGGCGGAACAGAGAGTGCTGCCTGTACAGTCTAGGGTGACATTTTAAGGGGTGAGGGCAGGGGAGGGCGTCAGCTCATAGAGGACCTAATTGAGGACTAGTATGGAGAGCTGTTGATTGGTCGCACTGGTGCAGTTTTCAATCCTTTATTAGCATAGTGGGTCATCAGGTGCCACTTTGGGGTTGGGACAGTGCACGGAGCAAGTGTTAGGCACCTTCCTGATAGGGGTCTTGTGGAAAGCCCTGTTTCAAGTTAAAAAGGGTACGTTCTTTCTGGTTTTCCTGTTGCACTAGCTCAGAGAGAAACATTCTAGTAGGCTGCTGCAGGCTGCCTCCTTTATGTGTGTGTGCCCTGGAAAGTTTTGTATCTCAGCAACCGTAACTTTTTTTTTTTTGGTGGGGGGAGAAGGTGCTGGGGATAAAACCTAGGGACACTCTACTTCCAAGCTATGCCCCCCCCCCCCAGTGTCTCATTAAGTTTCTGCAATCCTTCTGTCTCACCCTCAAGTATTGGGATTCTAAGTGTGTGCCACCATGCCCAGAAAATATTCTGATAAACGTTTGTTTGCAAGTATCTGTGCTATGTATATAGATATATATTTTTTCTCCACCCTTAAGGTAAAGAGTCCAGTCCAAGTTTTGTCACTTTGTATCTCTGGGGCCTAGCACTGTGCCAGAAAACATGGTGGCTAAATAACTCAGTTGAGTCAATACCCAAAGGAATTCATGAATACAAAAGGGAGGAGTTGGGGTAACAGAGGCAAAGAATCAGGGTAGGGGCCAACATCTACAGCCGAGTGAATAATTCTGATATCTCCAGCTTGATATGATCAAGATGCTAAACTTATTTTGTTTAAGCAGTACCCCTTCCCCAAATCAACAAACAAAAGAACCATGTACTAGTCAGTTTGCACCGGGCACGGTGGTACATCCTCGTAATCCCAGCATTCGGGAGGCTGAGACAGGAGGATCGGGGTTTGCGGCCAGCCTCAGCTACTTAGTGAGGTCCCTTGCAACTCAGTGAGACCCTGTTTCAAAATAAAGAATAAAAAATAGGGCTGGGGTTGTAGCTCAGAGGTCGAATGCCCCTGGGTTCCATCCTCAATGGGGGGGGGGGCGGGAGGAGTAAAGTCAGTTTGGAGAGGAAGGATTTATTTATTTATTTACTTTTTGCGGGTCTGGGGATAGAACCCAGAGGCATTTGACCTCCAAGCTACACACCCTGCCCAATTTTTTATTCTTTATTTTGAAATGGTCTCACTGAGTTGCAGAGGGCCTCACTAAGTAGCTGAGGCTGTCCGCGAACCGCGATCCTTAGGTCTCAGCCTCCTGAATGCTGGGATTACAAGCGTGCGTTAGATACATGTCCTCAGGCTTCCAAATCTAGGTTCTTAATTACTATGATCTTAATCACTACTCTGAAAATGGAAGATACTGATTTCCAGGTGAGGCAATCACCGTTTCCCATACCACGACCCATGATGCTCAGGCAGGTATAACCTTACCGGAGTCTACCAAGAAGTGCTATGGCTGTTTCCCAGACGATACAATATTCATACCTGGATGGTTCTACTTACTGATCTTGAATCTGAACCAATGCCACGGTTTCCCAGTCATTTATGTCAAAGGCTGCTACTTCTCCTGATTCCATCTGCGGGGCTAGGAGAGGTGACAGTTAAGGGGTGGAGGATGGCTGCCTACGGGAAGAAGGAATCAGGTTTGGTTGAGCATGGGGGATTAACAATCCTATAAAGCCAGGTGTGATGGCGCACGCTTGTAATCCCCGCGCTTGGGAGGCGGAGACAGGAGGACCGCGCAGGTTCGAAGCCAGCCTCGGTGGCTTAGGAGACCCTGTTTCCAAATAAAATATAAAATAGGTCTGGGAGTATAGCCGGGAGATAGAAGGGTTTCCAGGAACCCCAGTACCATAAAAAAATCCTATAAATATGAGGGGGCAAGCAGGACAATTTGAAAACATTAAACTCAAAGCAGAGGCTACACAGGTGAGAGGACTTCTAAAGCCAAGGAGAGAGTTACACTGGATCAAAAGAATGAGACGAGCCGGGTGTGGTGCCTTGCACTGTAAGCCCAGTATTTGGGAGGCTGAAACAGGAGGATGGCAGATTTGAGGCCAGCCTCAGCAACTTAGATCTGCTTCCTTCCCTTGCGGGTCTGGGGATAGAACCCAGAGGCATGTGACTTCCAAGTTACACACCCTGCCCAATTTTTTATTCTTTATTTTGAAATGGTCTCACTGAATTGCCTTCCCTCCCTCCCTCCTTTCTTCTTTCCCTTCCCCTCTTTTTTGTGGTACTGGAGGTCTAACCCAGGGGCTCCCACCTCAGAGCTACCTCCAGCCCTACTGTATTATTTTATTTTGCAACAGAGTCTTATTAAGTTGTGGAGGGCTTCACAAAGTTATTGAGGTTTGGCCTTGAATCTGTGATCCTCCTGTCCCAGCCTCCCAAGTACTGGGATTATGAGCATGCACTACCATGCCTGGCTAAGACCCTGTTTCAAAATAAAAAAGATGATAGGACTTCCGGGAAGATGGCGACCGAGAAAAGCGGGGCTTAAGAGTCCCGCTAACAACCAATCTCCATTACCACAAAAAGAGCGCCTTTCATAGCCAGAAAACACCATCACCAGAAAAACAAAAAAACCACCAGGCTCCAGAGAGAAAGCAGACTGAGAACAGAGCTCAGGGCCACAGAGGAGACACACGCGCCCGAGGACGCGGCAGCAGCGCCATACTGCCGGCGGCAGCGGCGAACTCAGCGGACGGCTACAGCAAGCCGAGGTGAGCCGATGCGGAACAGCCAGGCGGGATCTTTCGGCATAGACAGCATTTAAAGCTCCCAGTGGCTGAGCTCAGCACACGCTGCAGGGATTCAGAGTAGAAATCAAAACCAGAGAAGAAAAAATACGCCAGCCTCATGGCCGAGGGCGTGGCAGAGGCGCCATATTGCCACCGGCGGCGGCAGCAGCAGTGAATTCACCGAGTCCAGTACAGCTATATCTACGTACTCAAGAACAGTGAGTCAAATTGCGGGCCACAGAGGAGAAATCCCAGTATTGTGCCTCCTGGGACTTGACCCAGTGAGGGAGTGGTGGTGGCAGAGATATCACACCATAGGAGAGCGTGCAACCTGGCACCCCCCATAGTTTAAAGCAGCCTCTATCGACTCCCTGGGTCGGAGACTCTGTGATACAACCCAGTAAAGGAGTAGTGGGGTCTGAGATAATACAGACTCGAGATCCAGAGCACCTTAAGTGAAGCCATAGTGACCCAAGGGAAGAACCCAGAGAAGGCACAAACCTCTGAAATCATGGGAAAGAGGAATAACACTGAAGTAATGAATGTGCACAACCCCACAACATCAGAACCTGATAAAACAGAAAATCAGAGATTTCTAGAAGATCAAATCAGGAAAATAACTGTAGAAATAATAGAGGTGCTTCGAAAAGAACTCAGAGAGAGCCAAAAAGAGATAAAGGATGCAATTAATGAAGTAAAGGCCTCAATTCAAAGCACAAACAACCGATTATAACACATGGAGAACAGAATCTCGCTCTTAAAAGATGAGCAATCCAAAAATGAATGCATAGTTTCTAATCTAGAAAAAGATATCCAACAGCAGGAATCTGACATTGAAGAAATATGGGTCCATCTTAAGAGAGCTAACCTAAGAATAATTGGAATAGAGGAGGGAAAAGAAAGTGATACCAAAGGGATCAACAATCTCTTCAAGGAAGTAATAGCAGAAAATTTTCCAAATATAGAGCAAGAGGTTGATACACAGATCCAGGAAACTTATAGAACTCCCTTTAGACAGGATCCGAGAAGAGGATCCCCACGCCATATAATTGTCAAAATGACCAATGTGGAAGCCAAGCAGAGAATCTTAAAGGCAACAAAAACAAAGGGCCAAGTGACATTCAGAGGCAAACCAATTAGAATCACTCCAGACTTCCCAAACCAAGTCATGAGAGCCAGAAGGGCTTGGAGTAACATATTCCAAACTCTGAAAGAAAACAACTTCCAGCCAAAAATTTCCTATCCAGCAAAACTTTGTATCAAATTAGATGGAGAAATAAGAAGCTTCCATGACAAACAGAAACTGAAGGAATTTATGTCTTCAAAACCAGCGCTAGAGAAAATACTCAAAGAGATTAACTACAAAGAAGAAATAGGTAACACTCACCAGAACCAGAGAAACAAGAGTTTCCATCCAACAGACAACTAAGATTGGTTATCTGTGGAGATTCATTATTTATGTTAGTCTTTTACCTATCTCTAAATTGTATTGTTTGCCTTTATTGTTGTTAATTTTTAGGATTTCTAGTTGGAATATTAATATACCTTCAGATATAGCATTTGGAAATATTTTATCCAATTCTATTAGTAACTTTTAACTCTGTTTACATTGTCTTTGGATATACAATATTTTCTTTTATTTTTTAGGGAGTTTGTATATTCTTCTGTTGCCTGTGCCATTGAAATCATATCCAAGAAATCACTGCCAATTTCAATGTTGTGAGGTTTTATGACCCAGATTTTCTCCTAAAAGTTTATAGTCTTAAGATTTATATTTAGGTCTTTTATCTATTTTGAGTTAATACTTGTATGTGGGATTAGGTAAGGGTCCAATTTTATTCTTTTCCATGTAATTATTATTTTTCAACAATATTTAGTTAAAAGATTATTATTTCCACCACCAATTGTTCGTGGAAACCTTGTCAAAAATAACTTGACAATATAGGGAAGAAGTTAGCTCTAGGCTTGTATTTAACTCCAATGGTCTATATATCTGCCTTTAGAACAGTACTACACTGTTTCAATTATTGTAGCTTTATATGGTTTGAAATCAGAAAATATACATCTTCTAGCTTTGTTTTTGCTTCGAGATTGTTTTGGGTATCTAGAGTCCATATTCCATATCAGGATAGATTTTTTTCTGAAAAATAAATATATGATAGTTTCACCTAAAAAAAAGAAAAAAATATTCTCTGGTAAGAAAGAAAGCAAAAAGAAATATTGAAATGTTATCTTTAAGTCATCAAAAGCTTGGTATCAGACAAATGAAACTGTTATGTGAGATTATCATTTTTAATTTTGGATAAATTGCTATAATACTAGATGTCAACCACTAAGCCAAGCATGGGAGGGAGGGATGGGGAGAGAATGGGGTGGGGATCGGGTGGGGGCTGACTGGGCGATGTGTGCATGTATGTCTACAAAAGTTTGTATCCCACTATGATGTATGAATACAGTGCACCAATAAAAAATAAAAAAAATAAAAAAAAATAAAATAAGTAAATAAAAAAAAATAAAAAAGATAAAAAATAGGACTGGGAGGTGTAGCTCAGTTTTTTTGTTTTGTTTTGTTTGTTTCTTTTTTGGTGGTACTGGGGATGGAACCCTTCTACCTCCAGGCTACACTCCCAGACCTATTTTATATTTTATTTGGAAACAGGGTCTCTTAAGCCAGCAAGGCTGGCTTTGAAGCTGCGCGATCCTCCTGTCTCCGCCTCCTAAGTGCGGGGATTACAAGCATGGCCACCACACCCTGCATCTCAGAGGTGTTGATGCTCCTGAGTTCGATTCCCATTACTACATGCTCAAAAAAAAAAAAAAAAAAAAAAAAAAAAAAAGCAAGCTAGAGCCCCTGGACTCATGACAGTCTCCTCTTTGGTCACTCCTTGCTGGAGGGACCAAACTAGGTCTTCTCTGATGTCTACGGTCAACGCCTAGAAAACACCGGTGCCTCTGATCCACCATGTGACTCAGCCAGCCGATCAGGACTTTGTGCAACTCTCCAGACAAGTGGCCCCATGGGTCCCTTCCTCCACGGCCAGCTGACTCCCCGGAGGGTGCCCGGTTGGGTCCGAATACAGCAGCGGTCTCTGATAACCCAGTTGGTGTTTTTACCGACCTCCTAAACTCCCTATTTTCAACCTTTTAGTATGAGCTTCTTGGGCTTGCCTCCATGGCCCATCCACGCAGATAAGCATCAGACCGACCTCTGTGACTGTGCCCATCGGGACTAAGGTATTAAGCATTGTGTTTCCTCTCGGGAACTGGGATGCAGTGAGCTATGGGATACAGGGAAGACTTCAACTGAGAGAGAAGCACTGAAGGAAGAGAATACATGGCGGAGGCGTTTGTAGAAAGGCGTGGAATAGGGAAGCTGGGAACGTGGGCTACAGAGTAGATGGCCTCAAACTCTGAACCAATACCTGCCATCCAGGCTGGCCGGCGTGGTTTTGGTGGAAGGAGAGATAAGCCAGTGGGTTAAATGTAAATAATAGCAACAATAACAACATTGCCATTAGGTTGACATTTAGAGAATTCTTATGCCAGGCACAGGCAAGCATTTTATTAGTTTTATCCCAATTTGATGGATAAGGAAACTGAGAGATGGAAAAATTAAATACACTGAAGGTCATATAGCTGGTAAATGTTTGGGAGCTGGGTCTTGTTTGACCAAAAATGTGCTTTCTCCCCATGATCATACTTTATCCATGTTTTCCATGGTGTGTGTGTGTGTGTGTGTGTGTGTGTGTGTGTGTGTGTACTGGGAATTGAACTCTGAGGCTGCCTTCTGACCTATACTTCCAGCCCTTTTTTATTGTTCGTTTTGAGCCTGGGTCTTGCTAAGTTGCTGAGGCTGGCCTCAAACCTGTGATTCTTCTGTCTCAGCCTTCCAAGTATTGGAATTAAAGGCTTGCACCGCACATCCAGCTTGTCCACGTTCTTAGTGGAGAGCAATTAAATAAGAACTCGAGACACCAAATACCAATCTAAACAGATCACGGGACCGTTGATGGAAAATACAGCCGAGAGCCAGAAGCTGAGCAGACACTGCGCCCTTGAGCTGAGCGGGCGGGTGCGCTCGCTGGGCGGGAGGCCTGTGGCCCTTCGCATCACCTGGAGTGGTGAAGCCCAGTCGGCCTAAGGAAAAAGGTGGAAATGGAGACGGAACTGCAAGGGTTGAGAAAACGATCTCCATACCGAATGTTGAGAAGCAGGAGGCAGTAAAGCCCAGAGCAGTGAGGATGGCCAAGGGTTTGAGAGAAGGAGAAAGAGCACAGGATCCAGTCCAGAAAGGTCAGTGCGCAGCTGCCCTGCTCCATCCCAGGGCAGCGTGCCCTTCTATATCCTCAAGAAAACCAACAGTTCAGCAACCTGGTGACACTGCTTCAAAACAAAAAAATAAAAGGGGCTGGGGTATAGCTTGGAGGTAGACTGCCCTGGGTTCAGTCCCCAGTAACACACACACACACACACACACACACACCACAAAAAAGAAAAGGAAAAGAAAGTAAACAAAGCTGAGGGTGGTGGTGACTCATGCCTGTAATCCCAGTACTTGGGAGGCTGAGACAGGATTGCAGGTTTCAGGACAGCCTTAGCAATGTCACAAAGACTCTCAGCAGCCTAGCAAAACCCTGTTTCCAAATAAAAAATAAAAAGGCCTGCGGGTGTAGCTTGGAAGTGGAATGCCCCTGGTTCCATACCCAGACAGACAGACAGACAGACAGACGTGCGTGCGCGCACACACACACACACACACACACACACACACACAGAGACTAAAAAATCGGGCTGGGGGTATAGCTCGGAGTAGAAGGCCCATGGGTTCCATCTCCAGTACTGGAAAAAAATAAAGTGATCCCAGTACTTGAGAGGCTGAGTCAGGAGGATCATAGGTTCACAGCCAGCCTCAGCAGTTTAGTGAGGCTCTCAGCAACTTAGTGAGACCCTGTTTCTAAATAAAATATAAAATAGGTCTGAGGATATAGGTCGTAGGTAGAAGGCCCCTGGAATCCATCCCCAGTACCACAAAGAGAAAGACAGAGGGGGGAGAGGGAGAGGACACACATGTAGCTTTTACTATAGTATATTGTTATAATTCTATTTTATTATTGCTAATTTCTTATAGTGCCTAATTTATGAATTAAGCTTTATCATAGACAAAATTCCTAATTTTTTGGTGGTGCTGGGGATTGAACCCAGGGTCATTCTATTACCCCCACCCCCAGCCCTATTTTTTATTCTTTATTTTGGAACAGGGTCTCACTAAGTTGCAGAGGTCCTCACTAAGTAGCTGGGGCTGGCTGTGAACCTGTGATCCTCTTGTCTTAGCCTCCCGAATGCTGGGGTCACAAGCCTGCGCCACCATGCCCGGCTTTATCGTAGACAAATATGTATGGGGGTAAAAACACAGTATGTATAGGGTTTTCAGTACTATCTGTGTTTTCAGGTATACTCTAAAGGTCTTGGAACATATTCTCTGCAGATGGAAGGGGGACTCCTGTAATAGACTGTGAGACTGAGTTAGCAGATTGTGACTAGCACTATCAAAAAATAAGTAGAAAATAACAGCATTGAACATAATATAATTATTTTTGTTTCATTGTGTGCAGTAAGTTGCAAGGCAAAATGTATTTCTTACTCTGATAAGCTAAAAGACAAAAGTTACTACCATAGAAGAGTTTCCTTTGGAGATCTGCACCTATTATCAAGCTATCCCAGTAAGTTAGTGAAGGCAATTGTGCCTCCATGTGTTCCTGATTGTCGGATGCTAGTAATTAGTGAGTCCTCACCCGCACTACACGATGGACCAACTGTCTAGGTTAGCGAAAGGCTTAAATTAAATTATGTTACTTTAAAAGAACTGCAGGTTTATTATTTTCAAATATAGTAAGTAGATGCAAGCGGACCAACTGTGGCCTGCTACACAGGGGTGGGTTTTGCCTCGGTGAATAGAGAAGAGTAATTTGTAATTGACATTTCAAAGAAGTCTAAGAAACAGGCCAGGCTTTGTTTAAATCATAATTACCCTGTTTGTATGTAAAAGGATACTTCTAAAGCTTTTCAAAACAACTGGCTCTTTTAAGTAGATAATTATTCCCCTTC
This sequence comes from Muscardinus avellanarius, assembly GCF_963383645.1. NCBI lineage: Eukaryota > Metazoa > Chordata > Mammalia > Rodentia > Gliridae > Muscardinus > Muscardinus avellanarius. The sequence continues at coordinate 89,970,506 of NC_137795.1, forward strand.
CAATCTTGTTTACACTATTCAGAACTTCTGTGAACTCTTTTTTTTTTCATAGATAGTACAAAGGTTAACTTTAGCCAGCCCTTCCTCAAATGATCACAAATTCCCAATGAGTGAATTCTAAACAGGGTTTCCCTGTAACAATACGCCAAAGACTCGTACGATGTGTTCTTTATTGCACTGAATAACATCTGACAGGTTTCCGAGTACCAGGCCACCTGGATATTCTCTATCTGTCGGGACCATGTGGTCACGGAGGTGGACGGGCGGGTTGGGGAATACTCACAGTCCAGGCACAAACATTCAGGGGAGGTGAAGGAAAACCAGAGGGAGAAAGTGACTTTTCTTTTTTCTTTTTTTAAAGTATCTATTACATGTCAACTAAATATTAAATTATAGGTACTATTTGGTATAAAAAGAGCTGCATTTGATGCCTAATTTTAGCAAAGCTGCAGATGAAAATAGAAAACTCAGCTTTTTTTTCTTCTATGTAGACTGGAAGTTATTAGAGAGGCCAGGGAAGTGAGGAGAGGACATGCCTTATAAAGCTGCACTTACCCTCTTTCTGTTTCTTTCTTCTTTCTCTCTCTGTTTCCTTCTCTCCCTCCGCTCCCCACTCTTTCTCTCTTTCTGTGCTGGGGATGGAGCCCAGGGCCCTGTGTGTGCCGAGCACACGCTCAACCCCTGAGCTTGAAACAACTTATTTCCTTTTTTATATTTCCACTCAGTGCCCAAGAGGAAATGCATGAGATACTTTAGCAACGATTTTGTCATCTGAGCGATACTGTTGGCCAGCTCCGATCTTTCCTGAGCTTGCCCTCTTGCAAAGGCGATGCCTTACGCTGCCTTGTTACGGGGCCTGTTGTCCAGAACGGTCTTTGTTTATTGGGGTTCTCTGTCACCATGAAGTTTCATATGTTCAAACTCTTGATTTAGCAGTGAGAACTCCAGGCAAAGAGCCAACTCTGCTTCTAATTAGTATAAATCAAAAGGGGGAAGTGGGGAGATAAAAACCAGGTTTCAGCGGAAGGGTCTGGGGCCAGAGAGAGCGGGACTGACTGGCAGGTCCAAGAGCGGAGCCTGAGACAAAAGGGCTTGGAGAGATGCCACTTGGGGCCGGGGCACTTGCGTCTTTTCCTCTGATTGCACCTCTCGTGGGCAGAAGGGCCGTGCAGCCCCCTTTGATGGATTCCTTTCCTCCATGACAGCAGTTCCACATTGTGCACCACTGTGTCCTTGCCCTTACACGCAGGTCCTCACTGCTCTAAGTTTGTGATAGTGGGACCGTTCCCTCTGTCAGTGAGGGGCCATGTCATCCCATTCTGGGAAAGGATGGGGCATTCTACAAAAGGTTTGTGTGTGTGTGTGTGTGTGTGTGTGTGTGTGTGTGTATCTAGGGATTGAAACTGGGGGCATTCTATCTCCAAGCTACATCCCCAGTAGCTTTTTGCAGTACTGGGGGATGGAACCCAGGGGCATTCTCCTCCGGCCCTATTTTTTAGTCGTCGTCTTTTTTTTTTTGGTGGTACTGGGGGTGGGACCCAGAGGCTTTCTACCTCCGGGCTATACCCCCAGACCTTTTTTAAAAAATATTTTATTTGGAAGCAGGTTCTCACTAGGTTGCTGAGAGCCTCACTAAGTAGCTGAGGCTGGCTTCGAACCCGTGCGATCCTCCTGTCTCAGCCTCCCAAGCACGGGGATTACAAGTGTGCACCGCCACATCCACCTCTTAGTTGTTATTTTGAAACAGGGTCTCACTGAGTTATAAAGGGCCTCACTAAGTAGTAGCTGAGGCTGTCCGCGAACCTGGATCCTCCCGTCTCAGCCTCCCAAATGCTGGGATTACAAGCGTGCACCACTATGCCTTGCTCCCAGGCTCTTTTTATTTTTTGTTTTGAAATAGGGTTTCGCTAAGTTCCTGAGGTTAGCCTCAAACCTGCAATCCTCCTATCTCAGCCTTGCAGGAAAAACAATTTTATTTTGTTCTTAAAACATGCATGCAAGACTTCCGGGAAGATGGCGACCGAGAAAAGCGGGGCTTAAGAGCCCCGCTAACAACAAATCTCCATTACCACAAAATCAGTTCCTTTCATAGCCAGAAAACACCATCACCAGTGAAACAAAAAATCACCAGGCTCCAGAGAGAAAGCGGACTGAGAACAGAGCCACAGAGGAGATACACCGGCCTCGCGCCCGAGGACGCGGCAGAAGCGGCAGTAGCGTCACACTGCCGGCGGCACCGGCGAATTCACGGGACAGCTACAGCAAGCCGAGGTGAGTCACTGCGGAACAGCTAGGCGGGATTTCTCCGCGCAGAGAGCATCTAAAGCTCCCAGTGGCCGAGCTCAGCACACGCTGCAGGGATTCAGAGTAGAAATCAAAATCAAGAAGAAAAACGCCAGCCCCATAGCCGAGGGCATAGCAGCGAGCGGCGCCATATTGCCACCGGCGGCAGCAGCAGAGAATTCACCGAATCCAGTACAGCTATATCTGCGTACTCAAGAACAGTGAGTCAAATTGCGGGCCACAGAGGAGAAATCCCAGTACTGTACTCCCTGGGACTTGACCCAGTAGGGGAGGGGTGGTGGCAGAGATATCACACCATAGGAGAACGTGCAACCTGGCACCCCCCACAGTCTAAAGCAGCCTCTGTCGACTCTCTGGGTCGGAGACTCTGTGATAAAACCCAGTAAAGGAGTAGTGGGGTCTGAGATACTACTGACTCGAGATCCAGAACACCTTAAGGGAAATCATAGTGACCCAGGGAAGAACCCAGAGAAGGCACAAACTTCCGAAATCATGGGAAAGAGGAATAATACTGGAGCAATTAATGCCCACAACCCCACAACATCAGAACCCGATAAAACAGAAATTCAGAGATTTCTAGAAGATCAAATCAGGAAAATAACTGTAGAAATAATAGAGGTGCTTCGAAAAGAACTCAGAGCCAAAAAGAGATAAAGGATGCAATTAATGAAGTAAAGGCCTCAATTCAAAGCACAAACAACCGATTAGAACACATGGAGAACAGAATCTCGCTCTTAGAAGATGAGCAATCCAAAAATGAACGCATAGTTTCTAATCTAGAAAAAAATATCCAACAGCAGGAATCTGACATTGAAGAAATATGGGCCCATTTTAAGAGAGCTAACCTAAGAATAATTGGAATAGAGGAGGGAAAAGAAAGTGATACCAAAGAGATCAACAATCTCTTCAAGGAAGTAATAGCAGAAAATTTTCCAAACATAGAGCAAGAGGTTGATACACAGGTCGAGGAAACTTATAGAACTCCCTTTAGACAGGATCGGAGAAGAGAATCCCCACGCCATATAATTGTCAAAATGACCAATGTGGAAGCCAAGCAGAGAATCTTAAAGGCAACAAAAGCAAAGGGCCAAGTGACATTCAGAGGCAAACCAATTAGAATCACTCCAGACTTCCCAAACCAAGTTATGAGAGCCAGAAGGGCTTGGAGTAACATATTCCCAATTCTGAAAGAAAACAACTTCCAGCCAAAAATTTCCTACCCAGCAAAACTTTGTATCAAATTAGATGGAGAAATAAGAAGCTTCCATGACAAACAGAAACTGAAGGAATTTATGTCTTCAAAACCAGCACTAGAGAAAATACTCAAAGAGATTAACTACAAAGAAGAAATAGGTAACACACTCCAGAACTAGAGAAACAAGATTTTCCATCCAACAGACAACTAAGATTGGTTATCTGTGGAGATTCATTATTTATGTTAGTCTTTTACCTATCTCTAAAGGGTATTGTTTGCCTTTATTGTTGTTAATTTTTAGGATTTCTAGTTGGAATATTAATATACCTTCAGATATAGCAATTGGAAATATTTTATCCCATTCTATTAGTAACTGTTAACTCTGTTTACATTGTCTTGGATATACAATATTTTTTTTTATTTTTTAGGGAGTTTGTATACTCCTCTGTTGCCTGTGCCATTGAAATCATAACCAAGAAATCACTGCCAATTTCAATGTTGTGAGGTTTAATGACCCAGATTCCTAAAAGTTTATAGTCTTAAGATTTATATTTAGGTCTATTATCTATCTTGAGTTAATATTTGTATATGGGATTAGGTAAGGGTCCAATTTTATTCTTTTCCGTGTAATTATTATTTTTTAACAATATTTAGTTAAAAGATTATTATTTCCACCACCAAATGTTCGTGGAAACCTTGTCAAATATAACTTGACAATATAGGGAAGAATTTAGCTCTAGGCTTTTATTTAACTCCAATGGTTTATATATCTGCCTTTAGAATAGTACTACACTGTTTCAATTATTGTAGCTTTATATGGTTTGAAATCAGAAAATATATATCTTCTAGCTTTGTTCTTTTTCAAGATCGTTTTGGGTACCTAGAGTCCATATTCCATATTAGGATAGATTTTTTTCTGAAAAATAAATATATAAATATATGATAGTTTCACCTAAAAAATGGAAAAAAATATTCTCTGGTAAGAAAGAAAGCAAAAAGAAATATTGAAAAGTTATCTTTAAGTCATCAAAACTTGGTATCAGACAAATGAAACTGTTATGTGAGATTATCATTTTTAATTTTAGATAAATTGCCATAATACTAGATGTCAACTACTAAGCCAAGCATGGGAGGGAGGGATAGGGAGAGAATGGGGTGGGGATTGGGTGGGGGCTGACTGGGAAAAGTGTGCATGTAAGTCTACAAAAGTATGTATCCTACTATGATGTATGAATACAGTGCACCAATAAAAAAAAACATGCATGCAGATATTCTCAGTACTTGGGAGGCTGAGACAGGAAGATTACAGGTTTGAAGACTGCCTCAGCAATTTAACGAGACTCTGTTTCAAAATAAAAAATAAGCCGGGCTTGTGGTGCAAGCTTGTAATCCCAACATTTGGGAGGCCAAGACAGGAGGATCACTGTTCAGGGACAGCCTCAGCTACTTAGTGAGGCCCTCTGCAACTGAGACCCTGTTTCAGAATAAAGGATAAAAAATAGGGCAGGGGAGCCGGGCGTGGTGGCGCACGCTTGTAATCCCCGCGCTTGGGAGGCGGAGACAGGAGGATCATGCAGGTTCGAAGCCAGCTGTGCGCGCTGGCTTAGGAGACCCTGTTTCCAAATAAAAATATATATAAAAAAATAGGTCTGGGAGTGTAGCCCAGAGGTAGAAGGGCTTCCAGGAACCCCAGTACCACCCAAAAAAAAAAAAAATAGGGCAGGGGGTATAGAATACCCGTGGGTGCCATCCCTAGTACCACAAACAAACAAACAAACAAACAAACAAACAAACAAACAAACACATAAAAAGGGCTAGCAGTGTAGTTCAGAAGTAGAATGCCCCTGGGTTTAATCTCCAGTAGTACCAAATAACAACGACCAAACACAAGGAGAAGAAATGGTCTCTTTTCTTTGGGTAGATGTCTCCAAGACTGTACATGATGGTTGCAACTGGACAGCTAGCTGTGTCCGTTAGGGCTTTGGTCTGAATGCGGCAGAGTGTGACTATGAAAAAGATTAGACTGTAGCCGGATGTGGTGGCACACACTTGTAATCCCAGTACTTGGGAGGCTGAGACAGGAGGATTGCAGGTTTGAGGACAGCCTCAGCAGCTAGTGAGATTTTCATCAACCTAGTGAGACACTGTTTCAAAATAAAAATAAAATGGAATAAAGGGTGTAGCTTGGAGGTAAAATGCCCTTGGGCTCAGTCCCCAGTTGTAACACACACACACACACACACACACACACACACACACACACACACTAGGTCCTCAACTGCTGAATTTAACAACTACTGGACTCTTTCTACTTTTTGGGCCTCTTGTAGGCAGGGTCATTCTTCCTATTGCTTAAGCATCATTACTTGGTTTCCCTGTGACTTGTATCTAGTAAAGGTTCTTAGTTCTTTTGTTCTTTGTGATTTTTTTTTTGGGGGGGGGTAGCACTGGGAGTGGAACCCAGGGGCTTTCTACCTCTGGGCTATCCCCAGACCTATTTTATATTTTATTTGGAAACAGGGTCTCACTAAGTTGCTGAGAGCCTCGCTAAGTAGCTGAGGCTGGCTTTGAACCTGTGTGATCCTCCTGTCTCAGCCTCCCAAGCGCTGGGATTACAAGCGTGCGTCACCACGCCCGGCTTCTTTGTGATTTTTAAAGCAGCTCTTTTTACCTAGAAACTGCTCCATCATGCCTAAGTTGGTAAAAACATAATATGCAGTTGGCCTTCTGTGTCTATGGAGGATGGTTCCAGGACGCCCTCAGATACCAAAACCCAGCATGCTCAAGTTTCCTATATAAAATGGTGTGGCATTTGTAGATAACCTGTGCCTGCCCTCTTGTAGATTTTGAATCGTCTCTAGATTGCTTAATGCAATGTAAAAGCAGTGTAAATATTTGTTAGGCTATATTTCTTAGAAAATGATAACAAGAAAAAAGGTCTCGACTTGTTCAGCACAGAAGCAGTTTCCCCCAATGTTTTCTGAATTGGTTGAATCTGCGGGTGTGGCCCTCCCTGGTCATGGACTGACTATTCTCCCTTGATGAAGCTTTGCCTGTGTCCGTGATGATGGTGAGAGCTATGAACAGCTGAGAAAAGATCTCTACTGATGTCTCCACCTTTCCGTGTTGGCTGCCTCGTCTAGGATCCTCCTCTTCCGCTCCTTCCCACCAATCCTGGCGCAGTGTCATTCTGCCCACTGCCACCCACTTCCCCCGCAGCAGGCATTCATTGCAGTGGAACTTCCACGCAACCTCAGTTTCTTCCAAGGGGTTTGGACTTGGGACAGGTAAGAGATCAGTTTCCTCTCAGTGAGCAGACCTACAGGAGGTCTTCGGGGTCCATATTTCGCTGCAGGTAGATTAAGAACTGGAGGAAGAGTGGGCGTGGTGACTCAGACCTCGCATTCCAGTACTCGGAGACAGGAGGATTACAGGTTGTAGGCCATCCTCATCACCCTAGTGAGACCTTGTCTCAAAATAAAAAAAATTAAAAGGGCTGAGGGTATAGCTTGGAGATAGAATGCCTCTGGGTTCCATTCCAAGTTCTAAAAAAATCCTAGAAACAAACAAACACACTAAATCCGAGGAAGCAGGCTATAACCGAAAGAAAAGCCTGCACTAGAGAAGGGCAGAGGATTTTGGTGGTTTTCAAATTACTGGTCCCAGTTCATCCCAAGGCCCTTCTGTTACCCACTCATGGACGCCACGAAACTTCACCAGTAGATTCTTATAATGAATCCCCCTTTCTGCTTATGCTAGTTCAAATGTTTCTATTACTGGAAACCAAGAAAATTTGTGGGATTTGTTTTTTAGGTACTGGCTACTGAACCCAAGGGATATTCTACCTCCAAGTTACACCCCCAACCCTTTTTATTTTTATTTTATTTATTTATTTAGATTGTGTGTGTGTGTGTGTGTGTGTGTGTGTGTGTGTGGCACTGGGGATTGGACCCAGGGGCATTCTACCTCTGAGCTACACCCCTAGCCCTACTTTTTATTCTTTATTTTTTTGTGGTGCTGGGGATGGAACCCAGGGGCTTTCTACCTCTGAGCTACACCCCAGCCCTATTTTTTTATTCTTTATTTTGAAGTGTGCACCACCACGCCTGGCTTTTATTCTTTATTTTGGAACAGGCTCTCACTAAGTTGCAGGAGGCCTCACTCAATCAATAGCTGAGGCAAGTTGCAAACCTGGGATTCTTCTCTCTCAGCCTCCCAAGTACTGGGCATTCTCCTCCGGTCCTATTTTTTAGTCATTTTTTTTTAGTCGTTATTTCCAAGTACTGGGATTACAGGCATGTGCCATCACACCCAGCTCCAAGAGAATTCTTAAAGTAGTGGTGTGCTGGTAAATATTTAGCTATTCGCTCTGATTGTCAGTAGCCCTAATTTTGTAAGTGCTTGCTGGTTTTCAGGATATAGATACTCTCCCTTTTGCTGATCTCAAAACTACCAAAGTGGCGTTACTGAACACGGTGGTGGAGAGATGAGTGCATTGGCTTTGGTGAGTTGGCCTGAGGTGGTTCTAGCAGTCCAGCTTAAAGAACATAACACATAAAGCCAGGCGTGGTGGAGCACACCTGTAACCCCAGTACTTTGGAGGCTCAGGCAGGAGAATCGCAGACTCAGGGCCAGCCTCAGCAACTTAGCGAGACGCTGCTTCAAACTAAAAAATAAAAAGGGCCGAGGTTATAGTTCAGAGACAGAATGACTCTGAATTCAATTTCCAGTCCTTCCCCACAGAAAGAAAGAATACAACACATTCTCAGTTACATGGGAGGTTCAGGGACTTATACCAACATTGCTAAGTTAGAAGTTCTGGCATACAAATCTTTTAATTAGTTTCAAATGTGTAGCATCTTAGGGCTTAAGGAGCAGAGGATGTAGGATTAAGCTTTTAAATCATATTGAAAAAATACTTTTTGGAACAAGAATGCTTTTGTTTGCATTGGGAATTGGAGGGAAGTAGAGGGCTTAGACTGAGGAAGAGAAAGAGCTGGGAGTGCCGTGGAGAGGCGTCGAGGGCCGGGGCGGGCTCGCTTCCCAGGCGGGGAGCGTGCCGGCTCCTACCTTGTGGCCACACCACCAAGTACTAAATGAGCTCGTTGGGTCAGCTCACGTAAATCTCCTGCTTTACTTTTGCCTAAAGTTCCTTTCAGGGTGAAAAAAACCCTTTTGTTCCACAACTCACTGTGATAAGAAGGTATAAAATACATTTCAGAGCTGGAGTAATACTTTTATTGCAAATAAGGGCAACGAATCAATCAGCAAGAGCCCAATGGCTGGCACTGGGGCTTTCTGGCTTTGATGAGGGGAGGGCGGGAGAGGCAGGTGAAGAAGGGAACAGGACTTTAAGGAGCCCTGCTAGCCGCTCGCATGGGGGGGGGGGTCTTCAAATGAATTCTCCAAAAGTTGAAATCTGCCGGGCGTGGTGGCGCACGCTTGTCATCCCCGCACTTGGGAGGCAGAGACAGGAGTTTCGCGCAGGTTTGAAGCCAGCCGCGCGCGCTGGCTTAGGAGACCCTGTTTCCAAATAAAAATGTAAAAATAGGTCTGGGAGTGTAGCCCAGAGGTAGAAGGGCTTCCAGGAACCCCAGCACCACCAAAAAAAAAAAAAAAAAAAAAAAAGTTGAAACCCTCGGGAGGCTGAGACAGGAGGATTGTGGTTCTCCGACAGCCTCAGCTACTTAGTGAGGCCCTTTGCAACTCAGTGAGACTCTGTTTAAAAACTAAAGAGTTAAAAATAGGGCTGGGGCTGGGTGCATAGCTCGGAGGTAGAATGCCCCTGGGTTCCATCCCCAGTACCGCAAAAAAGAGACAAACAAAAACCAAAACGTTGAAACCCTTTTCAATTTTAAGATCAGCCTCAAAAGTGACCCTCTGGAACACTATGTGGTTCTTCCACAACTCAGACTCCCTGTAGTAGTACAGATCACATTTATTTTATGTATGCATATATGTATGTATTTTTATGGTACTGAGGATCCAGGGCATCTAACCTCTGAGTTACACCCAGCCCTATTATTTATTTATTTATTTATTTGCAGAACTGAGGTTTGAACCCAGGGATATTCTACCTCTGAGTTACACCCCCAGCCCTATTTTTAAATTTTCATTTTTTAACTTGGTCTCACCAAGTTGCAGAAGGCCTAAGTTGCTGCGGCTGGCTGTAAACCCATGATCCTTCTGACTCAGCCTCCCAAGTACTGAGATTGCAAGTGTGTGCATCACCACGGCTCAGATCGCATTTTTTTTTTTTTTTTTTTTAGTCTGGGGATGGAACCCAAGGGAATTCGACCTCTGAGCTACACCCCCAGCCCTATTTTTTATTCTTTATTTTGAAACAGGGTCTCACGAAGTTGCGGAGGGCCTAAGTAGGCTGTCTGTGAGCCAGGATCCTCTGGCCCCAGCCTCCCGAATGCTGGGTTTACAAGCCTCCGCTACCACGCCTGGCTTTGGATCACATTTTATTTTATTTTATTTTATTTATTTATTTATTTTTTTTGCGGGTCTGGGGATAGAACCCAGCGGCATTTGACCTCCGAACTATACCCTCAGCCCTATTTTTTTATTTTTTTTATTTTTATTTTTTGGTGGTACTGGGGTTCCTGGAAGCCCTTCTACCTCCGGGCTACACTCCCAGACCTATTTTTTACATTTTCATTTTGGAAACAGGGTCTCCTAAACCAGCGTGCGCGGCTGGCTTTGAACCTGCGCGATCCTCCTGTCTCTGCCTCCCAAGCGCGGGGATTACAAGCGTGCGCCACCACGCCCGGCTTATTCTTTATTTTGAAACAGGGTCTCACTAAGTTGCAGAGGGCCTCACTAAATAGCTGAGGCTGTCCGCGAACCGCGATCCTCCCATCTCAGCCTCCCAAATGCTGGGATTATAAGCGTGCGCCATCATGCCCAGCTCTGGATCACATTTTAATATAACAAATGGCAACCCCTCCTCTCATATGTTTGTTGTTCAAATGACCAGAGTTTATGGACATTACACATCGATACTGCTGAACTTCCAGAATGTAGACTTTTGTACTTGAGTGCATGAACTATTTGAAACGACATTGTTTAGCTTCAACTGCACCAGTGTCTATGTGCATTGGTGTTTATTCATCTGTTTGAATATTTAGTCCTCGGCACTTATACATGGACAAGTGAGGGTGTTGGTATTAGTGATAAGAAGACTAGATCTTATAAGCTTAGTGCAGCAGAGACGAGGCTGGAAGCCATTGGACGTGCTGAAGAACGTACTTTGGCATCAGTCACGTCTGTGCACTTAAGCCTGCTGAGTCTGCTCATTTGTGGAGGGTGAAAGACCAAAATTAAAGAACACATAGAAAATGCTGAAGAAGGTATTTCTGAAGAACATATCTGAAAGGTGATATGAACTAATTCCTCATATAAAAATTAATTCCAGGTGTAACAAAAGTGAGAGAGAAAACAAGAAAACCATAAGGTACTAGGAAAAAAAAACTAGTAAAAAGTTTTCTAATCTAACTCAAAACTAAGAAAGACGTTCCCAAGCATAATAAAAATAAAATCCAGAAGCCTTAAAGGAGAAGACTGATACTTGGACTGCATAAATATATTTAAACTTCTGCAGAGAAAGAAAAACAAAGTAAAAAGACAAACTGGAAAAAATTTTTTGGAACACAAAATTTGGGCAAAGCCTAATTTTCCTAATGTATAAAGAGCTTCGGAAGAAAAATAAAGCCAAGTAACTGAGTGGAAAAATGGTCAAAATATATGAATAGGACGTTCAGAGAAGACAAGTCCCAAGTGGCAAATGTGTTCAAAGAGTTCAAGTTCATACACATGTACAAAATACAAAAGAAAATAATGGAAAATGATTCTTATTCTAGATTGCTATATAGGTCCAATATTTTATGATTCGAGTAGTATCAGGATGCAGTGAGAAGGAGGCTCTTTGAAAAGCGATGTTGCTGGGAAAGAAAATCATTCTAATTTCTTTGGAGAGCAATCTGGGAATATTAAAAATGTCCACTCCACCCAAGCCCGGGGCAGCGACACATGAACGTAACCCCAGCACTCGGGAGGCTGAGACAGGAGGATCTCAGGTTCGAAGCCAGCCTGGGTAATTTAGCAAGACCCTGTTTCAAAATAAAAACCAAAAAGGATTAGGGGGATAATTTGGAGATAGACCCCCCCCCCCAGTTTCCCCAGTACTGGAAAAAAGACAAAAGGAGAGAGAAAATTTGTCCAACAGAAATATCCTGTCTGATGCACCAAAGATACAGATACCCATGTAATGTAAGGATACTCTACGGTTTCCCCAAATCTGTTTTTTTTTTTTTTATTCAGTACTGGAGTTTGAACCCAAAGGCATTCTACCTCCGAGCTACACCCCCTACCCTATTTTTTATTTTGAAACAGAGTCTCACTGCGTTGCAAAGGGCCTCACTAAGAAGCTGAGGCTGGCCACGAACCGTGATCCTTCTGTCTCAGCCTCTCAAATGCTGGAATTACAAGCGTGCACCACCACGCCCAGCTCCCAAATGTGTTTTTTAAAAACAACATTTTTTTGTTCTGTTTTCTGATTAGAAGAACTCATGCAAATTGTAAGATATTGAAATAACACAGTTATGTTAAAATAGAAAATTCTACTGCCCAAGATAATTACTACTAACAGTTCCGTGCATATTATTTCCAGACCATTTCTGTGCATAAACACATGTAATAATCTGAATTGCCTCCAAACCTAGCAACCAAATAGATTCAGATAAATATTTTGAGACATGGTTTTTTTTTCATCCAAACTCTCGCTATTTGCTATCCAGAACGTAGGAATTAAGTATGTTGGAAAAACTTAATCTTCTTCACTATTTAAATGCACAACCCTAATGTTTGTGACGGGCCCCGCCCATCAGCCAGTAAGTCCGAGAGCTAAGATGGCGCTGAGCGGAAATCTTCCCCAGAGCACTTAGGTGGTAAACAGCTTTCAGGAAGTGACGACAAGAGCATGAGATACACGGGAACACCGCATGCCATAGGGCAACAGCCAATGGACTGGCTGTTGCCATGAGTTGTGCACGTGAACAGTCTGCTGATTGGCTGTTGGGCTCTATATAAGGGGAAGATTTCTGGGGGGAAGAGAGAGAAGAGAAGATTTACGGGAAGAAGTTTTGCGGGAACTGTACAAGAACCTGGGGTAATAAAACTGCTTGAGGAAGATCGTGTAAGAGTCGTCACTGCGCGCGACAAGTGGTTGGCCCGTACGGGGACCTTCGCTTTGATCAGAACCTCGGCAGTCCAGGGCAGCCGGCTGGTAAGTACTCCTTGACTCCGAAAAGGGAGGAGGAGGCTCCGTTTACGGAGGGTTATTTTCCCCGATCAAAGGGGGCTCCATTAAGGAGGATATTTAGTAAATAAGGCTCGCGGATAAGCGAGGCTCGCGGAAAAGCGAGGAACAGCGCTGTATTTTCCCCGATCAAAGGGGGCTCCATTAAGGAGGATATTTTTTAGTGTAAGTAAGTTAGAGAATCGGGCTGGTCCTGATTCGACAAGATGGGAAATAGTCCATCTCACCCATTGCATAAAGCATTGAAAGCTTTGTTGAAAAGTAGAGGCCTAAAGCTTAGGGACAAGACAATACAAGATTTTCTCGAACAAATAGATAGGGTAGCGCCATGGTTTACAGTATCAGGGAATCTTTCTTTAGCAAGCTGGGATAAATTGGGAAGAGACGTAGAACGCGCCGAAGAACAAGGTATTGTCACAGGAGGGACTCGGCCGCTTTGTCGGCTGATTCGTGCCTGTTTGGAAGAAAGGCGCTTTAGAAAATTTGTGCAGGAGGGCCAGGCAGCTTTAGACGGTGTAAAAGAGGAACGTTCAACTTCCTCTAAAGTGGCCAGTGAGGAGGATTCAGAGTCAGAGGGGGAGGATGAATCTGAGGAGGAATTAGAGGCCATTTGTAAACAAGTGAAAGCTTTTGAACTGATTAAAGAGGAAATTTCGCCTCCTCCGTATAACCCTTCTGCGCCCAGAGCAGGAGAAGGTGTCTCTTTTAGTAGTCAGATGTGGAGAGATGCGGGAATTTTTTTAGCAAATCAAGCTTTCCCAGTTTTCCAGCTGCAGGAGGGGGGAAATCGTTATCATGAGCCTTTGGACTTTAAAATAGTTAAGCATCTCGCAGAGTCAGTTCGCACATATGGGTCGTCAGCTGCTTTCACTATAGCAATAATAGAGAGTTTACATCGCTATGCCATGACCCCAGGAGACTGGCAAAATTTAGTTAGGGCCACCTTAAATCCTGGCCAATACTTGGATTGGAAAGCTTATTATATAGAATATGCCACTGAACAAGCTGCACGTAATCGAGCAGCAGGAAATCCAGCCTGGGATATAGACATGCTGATGGGCCAAGGACGATTTGCTAATCAACAGCTTGGGTATCCACAACAGGTGTATGAACAAATCAACAGACTCGCTACCCAGGCCTGGAAGGCCCTCCCTAACAAAGGAGAGGTATCTGGTAACCTTACAAAGATTACTCAAGGATTGACTGAACCCTTTTCAGACTTCGTTGCCCGTCTAGTAGAGGCTGCGGGAAGAATTTTTGGGGATTCTGACGCGGCCATGCCGCTCATTAAACAATTGGTCTATGAGCAATGCACTAAAGAATGCAGACAGGCCATCACTCCTTACAAACATAAAGGCCTAGAGGTGTGGATGAAGGTGTGCAGGGAACTCGGAGGACCCTTAACCAATTCAGGACTTGCTGCAGCCATTATACAGGCCTCCGGACAACAAAGTAAGAATAGTACCAAAAATGGCAATTGTTTTTCCTGTGGAGCGACAGGACACTTAAAACGAGATTGTCCTAAGTGTAGGGCGTCCCAATCTTATCCTTCTCCTCCTGAGTATTGTCGTCGATGTAGAAAAGGAAGGCATCCTACTTTTGAGTGCCGTTCGGTTAAAGATATCGATGGCAACCCCTTGCCCTATACTGGAAAGCAATCATCAAATACTCAGACAAAAAACGGGAGGGCGGGCCCTCGTTCCCAGGGCCCACAAAAATATGGGAACCCTCAGGTGTATGGGGCCATGGAGACACAGCCACCTCAGTGGCCCAATTTACAGCCTCCGGAACAGTCCGGCGAGCCACTCCAGGTTCGGCAGGATTGGACCTCTGTGCCACCTCCAGGCTGGTATTAACGCCACAAATGGGGGTTCAAATTATTGAAACAGATTTTCAAGGTCCTCTGCCACCTAATTCTGTTGGCTTACTTTTTGGAAGGTCTTCCTCTACCATGAAAGGACTTGTAGTCCATCCGGGGGTTATAGATGAGGATTATACCGGTATTATCAAAGTGATGGTTTCAGCGCCCCGGGGTATCGTTGCCATTTCCCCTGGGGATAGAGTGGCACAGTTACTTTTGCTTCCCAGTCTACATGGTATGTTTCCTTCAGCAGAGGGACGACGCGGTATTGGTGGGTTCGGTTCTTCAGGAAATGAGTTAATATCTCTTGCCTTTGATATGGGAACTCGTCCCTTGATAACCTTGGACGTGGAAGGCAAGCAAATCCTAGGACTTTTAGATACTGGGGCAGATAAAAGTGTCATCGCCTGTAAAGATTGGTCATCTTCATGGCCCACTCAAAAGGCTACCGGAGAACTTAGAGGTTTGGGTTATGCTAAAACCCCTGACCTCAGTGCTAGGGCTTTACATTGGAAAGATCAGGAGGGACATAAGGGGCAGTTTGAACCCTATGTGCTGGAGCTGCCAGTTTCCCTCTGGGGAAGAGATTTATTAGTGGACATGGGATATTCCTTACAAAATACATCTTATTTCCCCCAAGCCCATAATATTCTCCTTCGCCAGGGCTACCACCCTTCCTACGGGCTGGGAAAATACCTCCAGGGACGTAAAAGCCCAATTCCTACTAAAGAAAAGAGTGGTCGCGAGGAACTGGGTTTTGTGCAGTAGCCACTGAGGAGGCAATTCCCATTACCTGGAAGACGGGAGATCCAGTATGGGTTCCTCAGTGGCCTCTCTCCCGTGAAAAGCTTGAAGTAACAAGGAAATTAGTACAAGAGCAATTACAGTTAGGCCATATCCGGCCATCCACCTCTCCTTGGAATACCCCGATTTTTGTGATAAAGAAAAAATCTGGAAAATGGAGGTTATTACACGACCTCCGAGCCATAAATAGCCAAATGCAGATTATGGGGCCAGTCCAACGAGGGCTTCCACTCCTCTCTGCTATTCCGAAGGAGTGGCCACTTATCAGCATAGATATAAAAGATTGTTTTTTCTCCATCCCTTTAAATCCTGCGGATACTCCTCGTTTTGCTTTTACTGTTCCCTTTATTAATCAAGAGGAAATTGACAGTAGATATGAATGGGTGGTCCTCCCACAAGGAATGGCCAATAGCCCTACCCTCTGTCAATTATATGTAAATAGTGCTCTTGAGCCCGTAAAAACCAAATTTCCAGAAATTCGGTGTATTCATTACATGGATGACATTTTGTTAACCACAAAAAATCCCTCCATACTTGAGGAGGCTTATTGTCACCTTGTAAAGATTTTGGAAACTCATCAATTATTCATCGCCTCAGAAAAGGTACAAAGAGGAGAAAATATACACTTTCTTGGCAACATTGTTCTCCCCCATGCAGTCCTGCCTCAAAAATTAATCATCCGCACTGATCAATTAAAAACCCTCAATGATTTCCAAAAACTGTTGGGAGACATTAATTGGGTTCGACCCTTTTTACAAATTCCTAACCATGCCTTGAAACCTTTATATAATCTGCTCGTAGGCAATCCTCAATTAGATTCTCCTCGCGTCCTTACCGATGAGGCCCGCCATGCGTTACAATTAGTAGAACAAGCACTTACGAAAGCGTCTCTCCGTCGAGTGACCCCTGGACAGCCATTATGGGCTTGTATCCTGGCCACTGAAAAACAGCCTACTAGTGTTCTTTGGCAACAAGGACCCCTTCTTTGGATTCACCCCAAAGTCTCCCCTCAAAAGGTAGTTGAATATTATCCCACCAGTGTAGCAAGCCTTGCCCTTAAAGCCATTCAGCAGTGCATCCAACACTTTGGCAGAACGCCCGATAAGCTGGTGGTACCGTACACTGCTCTGCAAGTACAAACGCTGGTAGCCACTATTGATGATTGGGCTATACTTATGTGCTCTTTCAGTGGTGAAATAGACAATCATCTTCCCAAAGATCCATTGTTACATTTTGTTCTGGAACATCCTCTCATTTTCCCATTGGTCACTAAAAACAAACCTGTAGCTAATGCAATTAACATTTTTACTGATGGATCCAAAACTGGTGTGGGGGCCTACCTAATAGAGGGAAGCAATCCTGTTATCATCCAATATTCACATACCTCTCCACAACTGGTTGAATTAAATATTGTTTTAGAAATTTTTAAGAGAGTTTCTTCTCCTTTCAATTTATTATCAGATTCACAATATGTGGTTAATCTGGTTAGATCGCTTGAATGCGCGGGTCAACTCTCTTTACATACTCCTATTCATTCTATGGCTAGCCAAATCCAGATTTATATACATTTAAGAAAGACACCATTCTTTATCCAGCACGTTAGGGCACATACTGGATTACCTGGCCCTATTACATATGGAAATGATCTAGTAGATAAACTCACCAAGATACATATGATTTTTTCTCTTACTCAAATGCAACAGGCACAGGCATTTCACCGTCAATATCATGTAAATTCTAAAACATTACAACAGCGATTTAAAATCCCTCGACATCAGGCTCGGGAAATTGTAAAAACCTGTAATGCCTGTGCCCCTTTTTTACACCCCCCACATGTGGGCATTTGCCCACGAGGCTTGCTCCCTCTACATCTCTGGCAAATGGATGTAACTCACATATCTGAATTTGGAAAATTGAAATATATCCATGTTTCCATAGATACTGTCTCTGGAATTATTCATGCATCTGCTCATGCCGGGGAAAAGGCACATGACGTCGTCAATCATTGCCTTGAGGCCTGGGCAGCATGGAATATGCCTAAAGAAATAAAAACTGATAATGGCCCGGCTTATACTTCCCAAAAATTCACATCCTTTTGTTCACAGATGGGAATAACTCTAAAGCATGGCCTTCCGTACAACCCTCAGGGACAGGGTATTGTGGAACGCGCCCATCGTACTCTTAAAGAATGCTTGATAAAACAAAAAGAGGGAATTGGAACCAATATGAAACCGAAGCAGCGCCTATCCTTAGCCCTTTTTACTTTGAATTTTTTGCAATTAGATGTCAATGGCAAGACTGCTGCCGATCGTCATTTTGCCCCCTCGGGTACGAGCCAGGGTTTCGTGCGTTGGAGGGATGCCCTCACAGGGCAATGGAGGGGACCTGACCCAGTGCTCACATGGGCCAGAGGCTCTGTTTGTGTGTTTCCACAGAACGGCGCCGATCCTGTCTGGGTTCCAGAGCGGCTGACTCGTCTGGTGAAACAAAAGGATGATGAGCCATCGACTGATTCTTTTGGGGACCATGATACTGTGGAATTCCAAGGATAGGAAGTGATCCACAATGGGGGCTTTTGACTGCTTTTTCTTTTCTATTGCCTTTGAGTCATTCTGCTCAAGTTCTTCCCCGCTTAATCCTTTTACCTTTTCCCCTTAAAATTGGCACAGGAGCAAATTCTACTTTTGCAGGTTATAATTTTACTTATTAGAGCCTGACCATGGCCTTTCATTCTAACCTATTTGATCTGTGGCTTCTTTGTGGGATAAATGGCAGTTGCACGGATTTAGCTCCCCTTGTCATGATTAATGATAATGCGTTTATTGCCGCTAATCTTTCTTGCGAGCTTTCTGCATATCCTACAGATAACCGGTCATCGAAATTTGACAATTTGACAAGACGGTTGCGGTTGGAGATCATCAAAACCAATACTACTCAAGTTGACCCGGTGATGGCCCGCACCTTGATGTCCTGGATCCAACAAGCAGCTCGTCATTTAAAAGAGTGGGCTGGACTGGGTGCTCTTGGTCTTTGTCTGGTCTTACTGTGTATCTTATGTCTCTACTGTCTTAGAAAACTAATCCGTCAGCGCGCTACAGATCAAGTGCTCATAGCTCAGGCATTTGCAGCCATGGAGTTGGGACAATCCCCTCAAATATGGCTTGCGGCGATGGGAAAGTCTTAATGACAGGATGCCAGCTAGGACTGCACTCGGGACCCCGGGAGGGTGCATCCCGAGGAGGGCATGCTCAACTGCATACGGGTTGCCACTGATTCTTGTCCCGTCCCTGGCAAAAGGTGGTGGGCCTAGAAGCCCCTTCCAAACATACAGGGGTTGAGTCCTCTGTCCTCTCCTGTCTGAAAAAACAAAAAAGGGGGAACTGTGACGGGCCCCGCCCATCAGCCAGTAAGTCCGAGAGCTAAGATGGCGCTGAGCGGAAATCTTCCCCAGAGCACTTAGGTGGTAAACAGCTTTCAGGAAGTGACGACAAGAGCATGAGATACACGGGAACACCGCATGCCATAGGGCAACAGCCAATGGACTGGCTGTTGCCATGAGTTGTGCACGTGAACAGTCTGCTGATTGGCTGTTGGGCTCTATATAAGGGGAAGATTTCTGGGGGGAAGAGAGAGAAGAGAAGATTTACGGGAAGAAGTTTTGCGGGAACTGTACAAGAACCTGGGGTAATAAAACTGCTTGAGGAAGATCGTGTAAGAGTCGTCACTGCGCGCGACAAATGTTAATTTTTGCTATCTTGATTTAGAAATAGATTTGAATAGCCAGGGGTAATTGTACAATTTTTTTTTTAGTGGTGGTGCTGAAGATTGAATCCAGAGACATTCTGCCTCTGAGCTACACCCCCAGACTGATTTTATTTTTTTAATTGGAAACAGGGCTTCACTAAGTTGCTGAGGGTCATGCTCCAATTGCTGAGGCTTGACTTTGAACCTGTCATCTTCCTGTCTCAGCCTCCCAACTACTGGAATTGCAGGTGTGTGCCACTATGTCCAGGTCACATTTCTTTTTTTCTCTCATAAAATTTAAATTGTTTAGACAGGCGTGGTGGTGCATGCTTATAATCCCAGCATTTGGGAGGCTGAGATAGGAAATCGCAATTGTAAGACAGCCTCAGCTACTTAGTGAGGCCCTTTGCAACTCAGTGAGACCCTGTTTCAAAATAAAGAATAAAAAAATAGGGTTGGGGGTATAGCTTGGAGGTAGAATGCCCTGGGTTCCATCCCCAGTACTGCAAAAAAAAAAAAAAAAATTAAAAATTAAAAAAATTAAATTGTAACACACACTTTTTGTAACAAATTGCCTTTTTTTTGCTTATAGATATATTTTAGACACCATTCCCTATTAGTTCATAAAGTTCATTCCTTCCCTTCTTCCTTTCTTCTTTCCTTCCATTGAGCCCAGGGCTCACACATTCTAGACAGGTGCTCTACTACTGAGCTACACTTCTCTCATTTCTTTGTAATGGCTGCAAACTATTTCATTATGCAATTTGAGTATCTCTTATCCAAAATGTTTGGAACAAGAAGTGCTTAAAACTTTAGATTTCTTTTGTGTGTGTGGTACTGGGGATGGAACCCAGGGACATTCTACCTCTGAGCTATACCCCAACCCTATTTTTTATTTATTTTGAAACAAATTCTCACTAAGTTGCGGAGGGTCTCACTAAATAGCTGAAGCCGTCCTCCAACCCACAATCCTCCTGTCTTAGCCTCCCGAGTACTGGGATGACAAGCATGTGCCACCATGCGAAGCTAGGTTTTTTCAGATCTTGAAATATTTGTATGCGTGTGTTAGTTTTTGTCATCGTGACAAAATACAAACTTAGAGGGGCAAAAGTTTATTTTGGCTCAAGTTTTAGAGGATGCAGTCCGTGGTTCGCCAACTCCCTTGCTCTGGGCCTGAAGTGAGGCATAAACATCACAGCGGAAGGGTGTGGCAGAAGAAAGCTGCTCAGCTCTCAGCAGCTGGGAAGAAGGGAGAGAAAGGCCACGGCTTATGTGATGCCCTAGTCACACACCTGTGACCTACTCCCTCCAGCCCTGCTTACAGCCTGTATTACCACCCCATAGTCTGTTCAATGATCAATCCACTAAATGAATTAATTCACAGGTGAATCTAGAGTCCTCAAAATCCAATCCCCCCTCTCTTTCCTTCTCCTTCTCCTTCTCCTGGATTGAACCCAGGGGTGTTCTACATCTGAGCTGCATCCCTATCCCCTAGTTCGTTCTCTCTCTCTCTCTCTCTCTCTCTCTCTCTCTCTCCCTCCCTCCCTCCACCTCTCTCTCTTCCCCACCTCTTCCTCCCTCCCCCATCCTCTCTGTTTGAAACAGGATCTCTCTAAATCACTGTGTGCTGAGACCTAATCATTTCTTGTGTGTGTGGTACTGGGGATTAAACCCAGAGGCATGCTACCTCTTGAGCCACACCCCCAGCACCCCCTTTTTTTCTTGCTTCTGAAACAATGTCCCACTAGGTTGCTGTGAGTCTTGCTAAGTTGTTGGGGTTGGTTTTCAACCTGTGATCCTCCTGTCTCAGCCCCAGGAGAGATCCAATTTTTTTTTTTTTTTTTTTTTTTTTTTTGTGGTACTGGGGCTGGAACCCAGGGGCTTTCTACCTCTGGGCTATACTCCCAGACCTTTTTTTATATTTTATTTGGAAACAAGGTCTCACTAAGTTGCTGAGAGCCTCACTAAGTAGCGGAGGCTGGCTTCAAACCCATGCGATCCTCCTGTCTCAGCCTCCCAAACGCAGGGATTACAAGCGTGTGCCACTGCGCCCGCCTTCGAGATCCAATTATTTTTTAAAAGTGCCCCCTCTTAGCCGGGCGTGGTGGCGCACGCTTGTAATCCCCGCGCTTGGGAGGCAGAGACAGGAGGATCGCGCAGGTTCGAAGCCAGCCGCGCGCGCTGGCTTAGGAGACCCTGTTTCCAAATAAAAATGCAAAAATAGGTCTGGGAGTGTAGCCCGGAGGTAGAAGGGCTTCCAGGAACCCCAGTACCACCAAAAAAAAAAAAAAAAGTGCCCCCTCTGAACATTGCTACATTGTTTAGTACATGAGCCTTTGAGGAGACAATATACATTATAAGATAGTCTAAGACCAAGACTGGATAATAAGCAGGAATTTATTTATGCTTCACATTTGACACCCTGAAGATGACTCTATTTATATAACCATTTAATTTTCTGCAGAAACAAAATTTCATGATATGGAATCTTTCACTTGGAGCATCTTGTTGGTCCTCAGCAAGTTTTGGGTGTTAGAGCATTTCAGACGTCTCATTTTTGATTTAGAGATGAATGGCTATATCGTAATTGAATTAGTTCCTTATAAGGAATATTCATTGTTAACCCAAGTATGTATATTGGCACAAAAGATGTCCAATATTCTGTGTGTGTGTGTGTGTGTTTGTGTGTGTGTTTGTGTGTGTATGTATGTGTGTGTGTGTGTACATATGTATGTGTGTGTCTGTGTGTATGTATGTATGTGTGTGTGTCTGTGAGTGTATGTGTGTGTATCTCTGTGTTGTGTGTGTCTGTGTGTATGTGGTACAACCTCCAAACTATACCCCAAGCCCTTTTCATTTTTTTAACGTTTTGTTTGGTATTAGGGATTGAACTCAGGAGAAGTCTACCTCCAAGCTATACTCCCAGCACTTTTTATTTTTTATTTGGAAGCAGAATCTTGTGTGTGTGTGGGGGGGTGGGGTGGGAATGAAACCCAGGGGCATTCTACCTCTGAGCTACATCACCGGCCCTATTATTATTTATTATTTATTTTGAAACAGGGTCTCGCTGAGTTGCAAAGGGCCTCACTAAGTAGTAGCTGAGGCTGTCCGTTAACCACGATCCTCTGTCTCAGCCTCCCGAATGCTGGGATTACAAGCGTGCGCCACCATGGCCAGCTTGGAAGCAGGATCTTATTGAATTGCTGAGGCTGACCTTGAACCTGCAATCCTCCCGTCTCAGCCTCCCAAGTACTGGGATTACAGGTGTGCACTGCCACCCACGGCTTATTTTTTATTTTGAAACAGGGCCTAGATAGGTTGCTGAGAGCCTTGCTAAATTGCAGAAGCTGGTCTGGAACCTGTGATCCTTCTGTCTCAGCCTCTAAAAATACTGAGATAAGCCGGGTGTGGTGGCACACACTTGTAATGCCAGTACTTGGGAGGCTGAGACAGGAGGATATGGGTTCGTGGACAGCCTCAGCTACTTAGTGAGACCCTCTGCAACTTAATGAGACACTGCTTCCAAATAATAAATAAAAAACTGGGCTGGGGGTATAGGTTGGAGGTAGAATGCTTGTGGGTTCAACGCCCAGCACCACAAAAAAATAAAAATAAATATAAATAAAGCCGGGCGTGGTGGCGCACGCTTGTAATCCCCGCGCTTGGGAGGCAGAGATAGGAGGATCGCGCAGGTTCGAAGCCAGCCGCGCGTGCTGGCTTAAGGAGACCCTGTTTCCAAATAAAAAAAATGTAAAAATAGGTCTGGGAGTAGAGCCCGTAGGTAGAAGGGCTTCCAGGAACCCCAGTACCACCAAAAAAATAAAAAATAAAAATAAATAAATAAAATAAAAATAAAAATAAATAAATAAAATAAATAAAATAAAAAAATAATAAATAAAAATAAATAAAAATACTGGGATTACAGACATGTGCCACCACCCTTGGCTCCTATATTATTTTAGTTAGGAAGTTGGAAAGTATATATAGTCTAAAATTTTGTAAAGTAAGCAGGCATGGTGCTTATTTGTTTATTTATTTTTGTAATTGGGGATTGAACCAGGGGCATTCAACCTTTGAACTACACCCCTAGCCCTATTTTATACTTTATTTGAAACAGGGTCTCCTTAAATTGCAGAGGGCTTCACTTTAGTAGCTGAGGCAGGCCTTGAACCTACAATCCTCCTGCTTCAGCCTCCCAAGTACTGGGATTACAAGTGTATGCTACCATGCCCAGCTTAAATTTTTTTTTTTTTAATTCTGATGGACTATATTCCCAACTCTTCACTATTATCAGAGGTAAAAATTGAGTAGAGAGAGGGGAACAATAATAGATTTTTGTGTGTTATATTTTTCAGCAACATTTGAATGCTTTTATTGTGAAATAATAGTTTAGAAGTGAAAAAACATGTATAAAAGGTATACACAGGAGCCGGCGTGGTGGCACACGCTTGTAATCCCAGCACTTGGGAGGCTGAGGCAGGAGGATCGCACAGGTTCGAAGCCAGCCTCGGCTACTTTGTGAAGCTCTCAGAACTTAGTGAGACCCTGTTTCCAAATAAAATATAAAATAGGGCTGGGAGTATAGCCTGGAGGTAGAAAGACCCTGGGTTCCACCCCCAGTACCACCAAAAAAAAAAAAAAAATAGGATTGGAACCAGGCATCGTGGTGCACGCTTGTAATCCTAGTACTTGGGAGACTGAGACAGGAGGATCGCAGGTTCAAGTACAGCCTCAGAGAGTAGTACGACTCTCATCAACCTAGCAAGACCCTGTTTCAACAACAACAACAAAAAAGAGAAAATAGGGCTGGGGGTGTAACTCTGAGGTAGAATGCACCTGGGTTCAATCCCCAGTAACCAAAAAAAAAAAAAAAAAAAAAAAAAAAGGAAAAGAAAGAAGCCGGATGTGGTGGTGCACACTTGTAATCTCAGCATTTGGGAGGCTGAGACCAGAAGATCACGGTTTGCAGACAGCCTCAGCTACTTAGTGAGGTCCTTCGCAACTCAGTGACACCCTGATTCAAAATAAAGAATAAAAAAAATAAGGCTGGGGCGTAGCTCGAAGGTTGAATACCCATGGGTTCAATCCCTAGTAACAACAACAACAACAAAAAAAAAAAAAAAAAAAAAAAGAAAGAAAAGAAAGAAAGAAATGAAATGAAAAGAAAAAGATCAGATTGGTCTTTTCAAAGTTACTTTCTTTACAGGGTTAAAGCAGCAGGAACTCCTTTACTGTGCTGGCTCAGGTGGACTGGACCCCTTTGTATTGGCTGCTGTGAATTTCTTACTTTATAAAAACTGGCCCATTTCTAGGTTCAGTCTGATTCCATGGCATCAGCCTCAATGGCTTCATTCTGGTTTGGTCTGCTCTGTTAGGGTTTGGTAAGGAGCTCAGTCCAAAATAGTGGCGTCCCATACATTTTATTAAACAGTATGGACCCGACTATTTTTTGCAATACACTTCAAAATGGTGAAAAGACAGATACCATAAATAAAGAATAGGCTAAATACATTGCAGTATGTCCATATTGTGGAATACAAATCAGCTCTCCCCAAAATACAGTCTAACACCACACTTAGAAAAATAACCCATAATACTACGTTTTTATGTAGATCAAACTTCTCTAGAAACAATCTTATGAGTTACTGTTGTAATCTTTTCATATACTTTTATTGGTGTATTGTAATTATACACCATAGTGAGAGTCAAAGCGTCACATGGACACAGGTGCACGGCCCTCGGCCTCCCCATCCCACCCGCTCCCCGCTCCCGCCGCCCGGCCCGTGTTAGTGAGATGGGGAGCGATAGCGTCGTATGTGGACAGAACATTATTTGGGCTGTTTTCTTCCTCAGGTATCCTGTGCCCCTCTGCCTCCCTCCCCTCAGCCTCCTGCACCGTTCTGCTGGTCTCTCTCCTATTTGATGAAGTCCCTCTGTTTGCTGTTTTCTCTCTGGCCCCACATAATGAGAGCAAACCTGTGCCCCTGGGCTTTCTGAGGCTGGCCGATCTCGCGTAGCCGGCTATGCCCCAGCTCCATCCATTTTCCTGCAAATGACATAATTTTGTTCTCCTTTATGTCTGAGTAAATTTCCATTGTGTCCATACACCTCATTTTCTTTATCTATTCATCTTGTAATGTTTTCATCCTTAATAAGCGGCATGAATTACTTTTGCAATTGGAATAAAAGGTTATTATTTAATTCAGGTTGAAATTAGGGTTTTTTATTTTTTTTTTTTAGCTCTTAAGAAGTAATGACCTCACTCTATTATTTCAGGTAAGCAAACGGTTTAACAGTCTTTATCCACTAGGCTTTTCTACACATTTCCGAGAACCTATTATGTATGATGTTAAGAAATTGTTTAGACATTATTTCTTTCCTTTTGACTAGTGCTGTCCAACAGAAATTGATTGCAACCCAGATATGCAATTTAAAATTTTCTAGTAAGTACATTAAAAAGGTAAACATAACAGGTACAATTAATTTAAAAATATACTTTATTAACCCAATATACCCAAAATATTTTAATTTCTACATGTAGTGAGTATAAAATTAATGAGATTTCAAATTCTAATTTCCACACTAAGCCTTTAAAATCTGGTGGACATTTTACATTTACAACATACTTTAATTTGGATGCTAAATTTTCAACAGTTAAAATATTGTCTTGCTAAAATGCTAAAGTTTGTTTCCTTCTGTATTTTTTATTTTTTTTGTACTGAAGATTGAATCCAGGGCATTCTGCCTCAGAGCTACATCCCAGCTGTAATTTATTTTGAAATAGAATCTTGCTAAGTTGTGAGGACCTCACCAAGTTGCTAAGGCTGTCTTCTTACCTGTGATCCTCTTGTCTCAGCCTCCCCAGTACTAGGAGAATAGGAAGGCGCTATCATTCCAACTAGAAAGCATATTTATTTATCTATTTATTTTTATTTATTTATTTACTTATTTTGCGGTACTGGGGATAGAACCCAGGGACGTTCTCTCTCTGAGCTACATCCCTAGCCCTATTTTTATTCTTTATTTTGAAACAGAGTCTCACTGAGTTGCAAAGGGCCTCACTAAGTATTAGTTAAGGCTGTCCTTGAACCATGATCGTCCTGTCTCAGTTTCCCAAATGCTGGAATTACAAGTGTGCACCACCATGCCCAGCTCATTCTTTAAATTAAAATTAGTTGCAAAAAATAATAAAGCACAATAAATAGGTAGGTAGGTAGATAGATAATAGATAGATAGATAGATAGATAGATAGATAGAGATATTTAAGTAAATAGCCAGGGTGATGGTGCACCCTTGTAATCCCAGAAGGAGGCTGAGACAGGAGGATCGTGGTTTGCGGACAGCCTCAGCTACTTAGTGAGGCCCTTTGCAACTCAGTGAGACCCTGTTTCAAAATCAAGAATAAAAAATAGGGTTGGGGGTGTAGCTCGAAGGTAGAATGCCCCTGGGTTCCATCCCCAGTACCAGCAAACAAAATTAAAATTAGTTAAGATCAAATTTAAAAAAGAAAGACAGTTTCCCAATGAGATAGTCATATTTTAAGCGCCCAGTGGCCATATGTGGTTTGTGGCTACAGCCCTGAACAGTGCAAATATAGATTATTTGCTGGTCTAGGCATTCAGCTTGTAGGCAAATAAACTTTGCATACCACATCTTTGGGACTCCGACTCTTACTGCCGCAGAGTAGGACTGCAGAAATGAGGAATTCATTCGTGGGAGAACACAGTTATGGCCTGAGCTGGAGTCGTCAGGGATGCACAACTGAGCACAAGAGAGGACCTTGGGATGGGCAGCGGGGCATGGTGTTGCTGGCCTTGCTCACCTGCTCCCAGCGGAGAACAAACAG
>NC_137795.1:90602581-90849393 GCF_963383645.1 Muscardinus avellanarius
AGACTGGAGCTCAGACCCAACCTGCCTATCCTGAGCCCAGGCTTCTAGCCATCCCGGGCGATTCATATAAACTGTCATGGCTCATCTTCATATGGCTGTAGAGAACTCTGGACATCTGCTGGCTCTGGGTTCAGGGTTTCACCAAGAAGCCTATGAGTAAACCGCTAAAACCAGTACTGGGTCTGATTAGCAGAAGCGACTCCCACTGAGCCATAAGGGTGACGAGATGCGGGAATCAGTGAGATGCAGTCACGCTGAGCTGTCGGAAGCCCTCAATCCTCTGCCGTGCTTTGGATTGGCAGTGTGACTTTGCCCAGCCCCAGCTTCTCAAAAGCCTGGTTTTTGCGCTCATCTTCAAGAAGCTCAAGTTAGGAGATCACTGTGACTGGTCCCACAGATCATGCTTGCAAGTGTGACAGTGCTGGCATACTCTCTCTAGAACCTGGCTTGAAGTTTCTCCTGTTTCCATGAGGCACCATGTTGAGAGGGTGAAATGCAGACTTTTGGAGCCAGGATGCCAAGTTCTGCCACCCGCTGCCAACATGACATGGGGCACACTGCTGTAACTCCTGGTAAAACGTAGGCAAAATGGTACCTACCAGACAGTTACTCTGAGGATTCAATCAGCTAAATGAGTCAAAGGGATAGCCCACTGTAAATGTTCAGTAAACAGTAGCTACAATAGTAAATACATGATTTTTTTCACTACATAATAAAGAGATGAGGTCAGGATAACTGTCACTGCTGGTAAATGAAGAGGTCTCTTTGCCATATGCTGATGCATCCCAGGGTAGCTTACTGCCAAGGTGTTTGGTGCACACCAAAATCTGAAAAGATGCTCTTGGGTCTCCGAATGGCATTTTCGTCTGAATTTACTCAACAAGGACCTCCTTTGATACTTTCTGCCTTTGTCTTGTCTTACCCTAAGGTCTGCTTATGGGACCTGCCATTACTTTTAAATAGGAGTTCATGTTATAGGCCTTCCCTGATAGTAAACTGGAAATTGGGAATTTAAGAGGAATGGAAATCAATCACTCTAAGAAAATTTGCTGGGGAATCATCCAGGAACAAAATACAATACAACTCCTCTGAGGATGACTGGTGAACACAAGGTTCTACTTACTCAGGGCATGAAGGCAAGCTTGGCCAGTGTTTCCCAGGCACTGAAGGAATGTGTTCGGAAGAGCTGCACCTGAAATTCAAGCGGCAGCATGAATCCAAAGGCAGAATGGACGTAAAGTCAGTGTTTCTCTTCAGTGTGCTACCCCACCAGCCACACTGACCAATGCTTAAACTTCTTATTTTTTTTTTTTTAAGATATTCAGGGCACTTTCTCCTTCCTTCTTAACATACCTAAGTTGGGAAAGTTCCTGTACAGCGAGCGACAGGCTCCTCTGTGTGCTGGTGTTCGCTCTGTACTAAAGACAACATGGGGTGTGGCCGTTGCTAAGGAAACCGCCTGCCCACGCAAGGCTGTGTGTTTTGCAGATCAGCAAGGTTTGGTTGGCAGGATGTCTGATGAAATAAAGCATGGTGCAAACCCATAGACTGGTGAACATCCCGTGCAGGTGCTGGGAGGCTTCTATGTTCAAAACTGAGCTTGCAGCCTCATGTTTTAGTGGCAGGGACTGCAGAAGGCCCACAGCGGGGAGCGCCCAGGCTGCGGTTTGCTCTTCCTTGATTGCTTCAGAACACTGGAGGACAATCTAGAACTGAATTCATGCCATACACTCTCTCACATCGTTTAACTTTAAAGCTGGAATGCATCTTTCATAGCATCCATAGAGAGGAAGCCAGTGCCACAGAGCTTTTCATCTCTACAAACTCCTCAAATGGTCCTTGCTATGTGGGCTGCCATAGCAACTGAGAGTGCCTCCACAGCATCCAAGAAGAACATCTGACGGAGGCTTCAGTTTTTTTTTTTTTTTTAAAAACTCTTGTTTTACCCAACAAGAGACTGTGTGACTCAGCAGTCTAATGAAGGAAACTCTGTTCCATCAAATCACCACCTACTGCAATTCCTAAGTTAATGATTATCGCCATCCAGTAACCTGAACACAGTGAGGTCACAGGTGTCCCACTCATCAGAAAATGGGGGTGTGGTCCAGATATGTGGATCCAAACAGCATGGTGAATATCATCTGTAGCCACGCACTCTGGTGACTGGAAAACATACGCCTCTCAAGACGATACCCGACAGAATGGTAGTATGCAGGAAAGGTTCTTTTGTTTGAGGGGAGGGGGTACTAGGGATTGAAGCCAGGGATACTCTACCTCCAAGATACATCCAGCCCTTTTCATTTTTTTTTTTTAATCTTGCAACAGGGTCTTCCTAAGTTGCTGAGGTCTCAAATCTGCAATCCTCCTGGTATTAGCCTCCCAAATACTAGGATCGCAGGTGTGCACCACCACACCCAGAAGGAAGGTTCTTGAGTTAGAATTAAAACCCACGAAGATCTTGGCAGGAAAATAAATGGTCAGAAAAAGTCATAATTATATTCAGTACTATCATACAGCAAAAAGTAAGCTTTAAAAAATCAAGCTGAAAAGAAGATAGAGCAGGGTCTGCATACAATTCAAAGCAATGTGCAGCAGGGAATCACATGGGATTCTGGAATACTCAAACACTACCATAAAATACCTCCATGTTTTGAGCTCCTGGACAGTCCTCTCCTTAATGTTCCTTAAGAAATGTGTGATAAACCTAAATGCGGAGCATGCTTCTTCCGTCCTTCCCTAGAGGCTGCGGGAGTGAGGTGCCCAGGATCTGCAGCCTCCTAGGACTCCGATGTTGACGTTGAGCATTCTTTATGGATGGGACCATGAGAGGACAGAAGGTTGGTGAAGAACGCCGAGTGAGTGACAAGTCAGATCTCACCTCCACGGATCTGACTTGCTGGTGCCCCTGCCTCCCTAGCGTACTGGAAGCAGTAGCTCCTGGCAGCTCTAGTTGAAGGACAGACCTCCCAGCAGTGAGGGATGCAGCAAGCCACAGTCCAGGCTGGGCGTGTGCCTCACTAGGGCCCGGGGCAAGGGGCCACGTATGCTCTCAGCATGATGGCTCTGGAACCTCTACAGACTTTGACGCCCATCTCTGCCTAGAATCAATTCTAGCAATAAACACATTCTCCATGTTTGGCCCTCTTCACGAGCACTAGTTTAGTGGTGTGAATGTACTTATTACCTGCTGCACTTTCAATGTCAAAGGCTACGAAGTGATCCCCATCCAGTGGCACCTTTAATCTGGGCTTCAAAAGACAAGCAGCAGAAGCTTTGGGATCACAAAAAACTCAAGTTAGATTTCTCTTTGTAACTTGCTACACAGCCGTGAGCAAACTACTAACATTTTTTTGAGCTTTAGGTTTTTTTTTTTTGTTGTTGTTGTTGTTTGTTTTTTTCTTCTTTTATTGGTGGTACTGAGGTTCTTAGAAACCCTTCTACCTCCAGGCTACACTCCCAGACCTATTTTATACTTTTTATTTGGAAACAGGGTCTTAAGCCAGCGCGGCTGGCTCCGAACCTGTGCGATCCTCCTGTCTCTCCCTCCCAAGCGCGGGGATTACAAGCGTGCGCCACCACACCCAGCTGAGCTTTAGGTTTTTTGTGTGTATAAAGTAGAAATAACGGATTATAACTCAGCATTACTATAAAAACAGAACTTTACACATGGTACATAGTAGGTTTTTGGTAAATGTTAATCCCTCACCAGATTCCTCTGAAAGGGTTTGGCACACCCAGAATTTGGGTTAAAATTTCTAGAAGGTCCATACAATTGGTATGCTTAAACTGGTGAGAAAGACCACAGTAAGACTGGCTGTCAGTAAGGAGGCTGTGGTGGCTGGGGCTTCTTTAGAGAGAAAGGGTAGACCAAGGGATGTCCGAGGAGAAGTTGAGGGTTGGGGAAAAGATGTAGGACCTGAAACTGGAATCAGGAGACTCCAGCCTTTCTGACTGCTGGTTCAGCACTAATTCACTGTGTTTATGAAACACCAGGAGCCAAAAGCAGCTCAGAGAACACACAAGCTCACTGGAGAGGCAAATCCAGTCAACCTCAACAGGCCATGGAAGAGTAACGGCATCAAGGACGAGCATGGGCACCACAGGGCAAGCGCAGGAGGCTCCATCCCTGTGCGCCATGCAGGTGCGTGGGAGGGAGCCACATCTCTTGTGGACAAATTAGCCAACAGCAACTGGCAGGGCCACCACTGATAACGTCAGATCGCTTACCATCAACCAATGGGTGGCTCGCTGACTATCTCCCAAGAGCCCAGTGCTGAGCTAGGCGCTGCTAGGAAAAAAACCCACAGAGAAGATAAGGCTATGTTTGTAGATGACCTTGTGAACTAACTGTGGGATGAAGTCTACTATATACAGACAAAAAAGAAAGAAAGAGAGAAAGGAAGGAAGGAAGGAAGAAAAGCAAGCACTGGCGCGTGTGGCGCTGGCGGAGGGTACAGTAGTCTTTCAGGACTGGATGGTTTGACGCAGGCTGCTGGGTTAGTCAGGAGCCACCTCAGAAGACAGGGCCTTTGTGGGCTCCAGGGCAGCCTGGGAGCAGAAAGAGGGAGGCCTTCCAGGAGGGAATAGTAAAACTGCGTCAAAGGTTCTGGGGTGAAGACAGTGGGGCCAAGTCCTCTGCCTCTGGAAAGTCAGACTGCAAGGGACCCGAGGCGACACGGGCCAGCGGGAGGGGTGTGAGGGAGAGCCCGTGTATGTCCCCCCTGGCCCCAGGTGAGAGTGAGCGGGCACACGATGGCAGAAGATGAGAAGAAGCACGACTTTTAGGAGGAGAAGAGAAGGACGGTCTATTAGGACCTCACTCGGGGCAGGCGGGGTACAGGACAGGGAGCGCGGATGCAGTGCCAGCCTTCGTGGGGTTTGTGAGGCAGCAGGGAGCAGATGAGTCAACAGATGGTTATTAGTGCGCTGGGATAAACAGTAGGATGGGGCCACAGGAAGGGGGCAGAGTTTGGGATCAGGATAGTGCTTGCTATTCTCTGATTCCACAGAGCTAAGGGCCAGAGGAAATGAGGGTGCTCAGCCCCTTTCCAGCATCCTGGAGTGGCGGGGAACCCTTTCTCAAGACCCTGGAGATGGAGAAAAGCCTGCACAATTCTTATAAAATGCTTTTTAACCCAACATGAGTGCCCTCCCCTTTCCAGGCTCCTTTAAAAGGCCAAAAGGGGGTGGCCATGTCCCAGGACCCCTTGCCATACTTGCTGGAGGTGAACTCCTGGGGTGACTTTCTCAGCCTTTGGCCAAGACACAAGGAAAATTTCTTTCTAACCCTAGTGGCACAGGAATTTGGTATGACCAACACAGGACGGGGGTGGGGGGCAGGTGGGAGGGGGACAAGACAGGGACGCAGGAGCCACAAGGCTTCTACCCCCAAGGGAGAGAGATGGCAAAGGGAGCTGGGTCATTCTAGTCCGACACCAATGTAAAATACCCAGGAAGAAAAACACACACACACACACACACTGCTTTCTGTTCAATTTTCCTAGTTTATCGTGTGCTTTTCTGTTAGGAAAACTTTACCCACAGCTTAAATTTAAAACATTTGCTTGATTATAATTTTTAATTACATACAAATATAACTAAGAAAAGAAACTCCAGGGCAGATTTTCAGTTCAACCACCACAGCCATGACTCTCCATTTCATTCCAGCCCAGAAAAGGTGTGCTCTATGTCATGTCTACACGTCATGTCTGCAGACACGACCTGTCTACACAGCACGTGAAGCTGCTGCCTCCTGGGAGGAGAGACCCAAGGAAAGGCCATTATGGACGCTTTAGTGGCTCTAACACAGCCACGCTCTTTTCTATAGCAGGTCTTTAAAATAAACTGCCCATTTTATCTTGTGGTACTGGGGATGGAACCCGGGGGCATTCTACCCCCCAGCTACTCCCCCAGCCCTATTTTTTATTCTTTATTTTTAAACAGGGTCTCACTGAGTTGCAGAGGGCCTAAGTAGCTGAGGCTGTCCTCAGACCCAGATCCTCCCGTCTCGGCCTCCCAAATGCTGGGATTACAAGCCACCGTGCGCCACCATGCCCGGCTTTAAACTGCCCATCTTAGACATGAAGACAGTAAAGGTACATACTGGGGAGAATACACAGTTTTTCACCTTCAAAATTGAGCCAGAAGCTAAAGAAGGTGCTTTTTTCTCTACGTTGCTTATGTGGGCTTGGTGGAGCAGGAGGGAATAGCATACTGCCTCTCACCAGGCCCAGCTCCTCTTATTAAAAAGTCAGCTGGAAATGCTGCCCTTGCCACTTAAGATGCAGTTGGTCCATTTTCTTGGGGGAAACATGCCTCTGAGAACTGTGTCCCTGACAGGACATGGTACTGAGTGACAGCTGCGTACAGCCTGGCACTGGAGGGGAGCGGCCCAGGAGTGACTCCACGGAGGGATCTGGGTGAAATCTCATTTCTTTGATGTGCTTATTCTCTTAGACACGTTATTTAATCTCTTGGCTCAGGCGGGTTGTAGTCCTTATATAAATAAAGGCAGTGCCGTCGCCTTACCCCTTGTGAAGGGACGTGCTGGCATAGGGGCCGCACGCTGAGCACCTGCCTGGGTCCTTTTCTGGGGACGCCTGCATGGATGTCCCTGGCTCTGCGGACACGCTCTCCGGGCCGCAGAGAATACTGAGCATACACAGGCCCCAGCAGGGGTGGTGCCTCCCTGCTTTATAAGGAAATGACTCCTTCCCTGAGGAGGTCCCTAGACGCAGGAAGGGTGAGTCAGCCTCCTCTCACAGGGGCTCTGGCCTCTCCACCCTGCTTTCCCCGCCATTTCCCCCTTTGCTCTATTCCCACGAGGCACTTTCAGGCATCCAGACCATCTTCTAAATATTAAGTTCACTTGGTGCCCCACAGAGTACAACGTGTTCTTAGGACATTGCTCAATTCTCTCTCCTGCGGTAAGGATTCAGTTTGTTTTTATTAAGAACTACTGTGGCAGAAGTTAATGCTCATCCAAAAAATAAAAGAGGATATTTGTTACGTCTCTTATTTTGGCATATAGTTAGAAACGTCCTTTTTTTTCTTTTCTTTTTGGTGGTACTAAAGATGGAACCCAGGGGTCTTCTACCCTGGACTATACTCCCAGACTTATTTTTCATTTCTTATTTGGAAACAGGGTCTCAGTAAGTTGCTGAGAGCCACACTAAGTTGCTGAGGCTGGCTTCAAACCTGCAATCCTCTTGTTTCAGCCTCCCAAGTACTAAGATTACAAGTGTGTGTCACCACACCAGGCTAAAATGAATGTCCTTATTCTTGTTTGTATACAGAAGCCAATTAATTCATAGCACACTGATACAGGGGGTTTTGAAAAAGCTGCCTATGGCACATACTTCATTCGTTTCATTCTGCAAAAACTATGTTCTCCTTTATGACCTCAGTAATTTTCTAAACATTCCTCAAAGGGCAAGCTGCCTCTACCAGAGCGGAGGCCAAGGACATGCTGGAACTTCCTCCCCAAGTCAGCCGAGGAGCCACGTGATGCGGGCGGGAGGAGGAGTCCTGCGCTCCCGATGTGGTCTGGCTCAGTCTGCCCTTCTTTCGGGCCCTGAGGGCTCTGCCAGGCCAAGGCCTCACTGTTGCTGTCCCCTTGGGTCTGAAATGAACTAACTGTGCTTGACAGCTCTCCCTCTGCTCTAACGCCCAGTGCTGGGCTGGTGCCTGCTCTGGACCTCACCTAAGAACTTTTAGTCCCATGCCCATGTGTGGAAAGTGGTCCTGGCCAAAAAGAGAACATTCCGAATCATTCAAAACCATTAAGAATGTTGGCTCCAACTTCAGAAAGGCCGGATAAACAAAGCCATGCCCAGCAGGACCGCGCTTACTGCCTTTTTAACTCTAGCGCCTGAGTGTCCTGGGACCACCTAAGGCCTCAGGGGACACAGCCTACCCCCACCTCACTGCGCCTTCTCTACTGCAGCTTTTTCACAGGCCCAAGGTATTTATTTCAGGCTGACTGCTCATTAATCTTTCTGGTTGGTCACTACCACTGGTGTGTTTTGCAAACTGCCCCAAAGCAGGTAAGTTTTCCCGTCCCTCACAGGCCACATGATAAATAATAAAATTTCCTCCTTCTAATGTTCCCCCTCCACATTCCACATTCAGGCAGTCTAGCGATCTTTCAACTGGAATTGCTTCGAGAATCCACCAAGCTCTAACTTGCAAAGCTTTCGCAGCCCTACGGTCACAGGGTACCAGGAATTGGGCTCTGGTTTTGGATTCTAGAATCTCCTGAAATTTTCTGCCTTAGAGAAACTATGAAGTATTCTGACTGTCCTTAGTTTTTATACAGAAGGTATTCAAGCAAAGCAAACAGAAAAATAAAGAAGTAAACCTCAACTTCCAGGTCATCGTCTACAGCATCACTGGCAACTAAAGAGTGAGTTCAGTGGACCAAGAGTCCTGGCAGGGCTGGGTTCCCCTGGGTGTACACACACACCCAAGCATCAAGAAAATGAAGGGGTTTCCCTTTTAAAGATACTTCAGCTGTCTACAATTAACTGGGCACATGTTATGTGCAGTCAAAAACTTAAGTGTGTTCTTTTAGATTGAAAATTCCATATGTAGAGACCAGGCATGATAGTACATGCCTCTATCCCAGTGACTTGGGAGGATGAGGCAGAAGGATTACCAATTTGAGGCCAACATGTGGTAACTTAGGGAGACCTTGTCTCAAAGTAAAACATAAAAAGTTTTGAGGACTGAGGATTGTGGTTCACAGACAGCCTCAGCTACTTAGTGAGGCCCTTTACAACTCAGTGAGACCAGGTTTCAAAATAAAGAATAAAAAATAGGGCAGGGGGTGTAGTTCGGAGGTCGAATGCCCCTGGGTTCCATCCCCAGACCCATACAATAAAATAAAATAAATAAATAAAATAAAATAAAATGGGTTGGGGATATAGCTCAGTAGTAGAGCACCCCTGGGTTTAATCATCAGTACTGATCGCAGGAAAAAAAAATCCATTTTTGAAAAAGAAGAGCACAGCACTGTTTTCTCCCATTTTTTGAAAAGTCCCAGTGGTGACAACACAGTTAATCACACAAAACATAAGCATCCAGGCAACTAATTGTCACCAGACATTTTTATGGCTTTATCAGAATCGAGTAAGCTGGCAGTCAGTAAGAATTATTACTCAGTTGTGAAAATCTAGAGAGCTTTTTTTGTTTTGCTTTTTGAAAAACCCTGATCAACTGAGATGACTGGGTGGTCGGACTTTCTGCTTGATAAAGGCCCATTTTTCCAGGCAAAGAGAGATTTTATGATTAACTTGCTGTTTAGACTGAGGTCATCTCTATCCACTTGCTTGGTGCATAAATTAGACATTTAAACAACAACAACAATACCTCCTTTCAAAAGCAACACTACATTTTTCTCTTCTTTGGAAATAAAAAGAGCATCCTATTTTTAACATCCACCGGTGTTCATAAACTTAAAAATAATTTTTAAAAATAACCCACTATGTATTTTCACATTTCCTGGAATATCAGTGGCTTAGAGATTGCTCCATGCCATGTGACTCCTTAAAGTTTCTTAATTCACAAGTTCAAACAGAATAATAAAACGTCATTTAAAAATTCCCATTTCCATTGTAAAAGGATATCTACAAGGGGATAATTTTGGCATACTAAAATAAAATGACTAATGAGGAACCGACTATAATTGTGGGGAAAACTTCTTTGCGCTTTGACAAAAACACCTATTTCCTTTGCTCCCTCTGTCCCACAGAAAAAGCCCTCACAGATCTGGAGGCAAGGTGGAGAAGTCCTCTTTCTTCTGCCCGGTCCCAGTTTGCCCGGGACGGCCTCAGCAGGGCACAGTTCCCAGGGCCGTGACTCAGCTACAGAGGACCACCTGCCGCGTGGGTGTAGGCTTCCGGGTCAGTACAGTCACGAGGGCAGAGAGACCCAAAGGATAAGAGAACAGAGTAGAGCCAGGTCAAGGGCGTGCCAGAAGGAAAACCTTTGTTTACAGAAGAAAAGAGCCAGTCCCGGAGGGGCAGCCTTTGGTTGAGGGTGCTTAACCCGGATCCTAAGCTTCCTGGTTTGCCCCAGGAGCCATGCGCCACAGAAGCAGTGAATGCCACAAGAAAGAAGGCAGGGCCACGTGTTCAAGGCGGGAAAGATTACCCCAGATGATCTTCCTAAAACACCAAATTTGCCCTGGGTTTTTAAAGTAATAAATGCCACTCATCATTAGCTACAGGATACCTGCACCCCTTCAGCACTTTTCTCCTTCCTCTAGATAACTCCCCTGTGCTGACAGACATAATCTCTGTGGCCTGTGCCCAGGCTTTCTCCCACGATGGTCTGTATGGGGAGAATGGCTGAGCTCCTGGCAGGTGCCAACACTTAGCTATTCCACCTGGAATCTTCTTGTGTGCGTGCGTGTCTGCATGTGTGTGTGTGCGTGCATGCATGTGTACTGGGGATTGAAGCCAGGGGCCTTCTACCTCTGACTCCTCACCCCAGCCCCTTTTCATTTTTCATTTTGAAACCAGGTCTTGCTAACTTGCTGAAGATGACTTTGTACCTGTGATCCTCCTGTCTCAACCTTCCAAGTACTGGGATTAGAGGCGTGTACCATTACGCCTGGCCTTGTTTATCAATTTTAAATGTATACACCTTTCCTGGCCAGTTCTAACAATTTCTACGTGCTCTGTACAACTCCCCAGACCGACTCTGGACTCAGGGGGCTTGTGCCGTAACGTTTTCAGGTCAGATGAAATGCTCCCTGGCCTTGTTTTCAATCAAGGACCAACATTTACAAGACAGGTCCTGCATGTCTAACATATCAGGTGCTAAGACTAGAAATGAAAAAGACCCGGTCCCTGTGGCAGACACGGGCACCTAGTTCTCAGAGGATGGACACAGGCAAGTACCACATCTGAGGCACGGGGGAGCGGGGGTCTGACAAGGAGACTGACACTCCTGAGGAAAGTGCCTAGTTGCCAAAGTGTCACAGGAGCTCTGGGCTGAGTTTTAGAGAAAGGACAGGTCAGGCAAGAAGACAGGAGGAGCGACTGTTCAGAGCCTATGTCTGCTAAGCTCAGAAGTCTCTGCTTTGGTATCTCTGTGCAGCTTGGGGTTCCATGTTGGGGGGGGGTACAAGGGCTCTGCACGAGGGGGCAGGACGCAGAAGAGCCCTGGAGCTAGGAGCCTCACGAGGAAAGGCACTTCTGCTGCGTTATCTTGTTAAATACTGCCGTGTGTGTGAGCCATTTATGTGGCAAGTAATCACACGCAGCCTTGTAACAAGTTCCTTGCCGCGGTCATGCTCTTTAATGATTCCTACGTTTCTGTCCCCCACCCAACTGTGGCAGGAGCAGAGCCCTCGCTCCTTAAGGTTCAGACCGCGGGGCAACTTACACTCAGGGCGGTTCAACACACACTTTTTCACTGAATTTTAGGATGTGCTTTTGTCCCGCTGCCTGCCAAATAGTCGATGAAACCTATTAGTGATCAGTAGGTCCCGAAATATAGATGGTGCTGAGGATACATACAAAGATGGGTGCAAAACACTGTTGGGCTTGGTTCATTTTATGGAGGCCCTGGACTAAAGAATCTGGAACCTCTAGAAGATATTTTTTGAGGGGGGATAGTACTGGAGATTGAAGGGGGGAGGAGTCTTCCACTGAGCTATACCCCCAACCCTTTTTATTCTCTATTTTGGAAACAAAATTTCACTAAATTGCAAAGTCCAGCCTCTAATCTGTGGTCCTCCTGTCTTAGCTTCTCAAGTACTGGATAACAGGCGTGTGCCACATGCCTGGCGAGAACAATTTTGATAAGGAAATAATGTGACTGAAGCCCTGCTTAAACAAAAGGAACCCAGCAGCATGCTGTGCTGGATGCCGAGCAGAGGAGGCTCACGAGCATGTTGTCCAGGGAGTCCCTCCACGCCTGTAGGACTCACAGTGCCACCTCTCCGGGAGCTCCGGCACGCTGAAGGGGCGTCTGCCTGCTCTTCCTCTCCCCCTTTATTCTGTCTCAAAATCAGAACAGTCATGCCAGACCTGGCGCTGTTACACATGGGACAGAGAGGAAAGATCATCTCTGCTCACAGGGAGCTTTTGGAAAAGGAAGTAAAGTATCTGGTTGTAATGCAGTGTGTTAAATTTTCTCCTTTTCCCCTCTCTCCCTTCTCTTCTCCCAGGCATTCAGGCCCGGGGAAGAGGGAAGCTAAGGTAATTTACAGGGCTTCCTGGAAGAGGCCCTAAGGTGACTCTTTAGGAGGAGCAGATGTTGGGCAGGTAAAATGGGGGAAGACAACAGCAGGTATGTGCACGCAGTCTGGGATGGAGGACACAACCCAGGACCTCTGGAGAGCCAGGCTGAAGCACGAGGAGCCATGAGCGGGAAAGACAGTCATCCACAATTTAGAAAGATAATCCAGTATTTGGGATTATCTGAGACAGAAGGATTGTGGGTTTGCGGCCATCTTCATACTTAGTGAGGCCTTCTGCAACTTAGTTGAGACCCTATTTCAAAATATAGAGTTAAAATTAGGGCTGGGATGTAGCCTGGAGGTAGAATGCGCCTGAGTTCCATCCCCACTACTAGAAAAGGAAAGAAAGAAAGAAAGAAAGAAAGAAAGATCACTCCTGAGGCAGAAAAGAGGTTACAGAAAGAAGACAGTGACTTTTGGGTCAAAGAGACCAAAGCACAGTGGAGAGGGATGCCATGCTGAGAACCTAAGCTCCCGAGGTGGAACGACGTGCACGGTGACCCACCACCGAGACGGAGACAGAGCTTTGTTACAAGACCCTTACAATTATTTTTTATTTTATTTTATTTTTTTTTTATTTTTTGGTGGTTCTGAGGGTGGAATCCAGGGGCTTTCTACCTCCAGGCTATACTCCCAGACCTATTTTCTATTTTATTTGGAAACAGGGTCTCACTGAGTTGCTGAGAGCCTCACTCAGTAGCTGAGGCTGGCTTCGAACCTGCGTGATCCTCCTGTCTCAGCCTCCCGAGCGCGGAGATTACAAGCGTGCGCCACCACACCTGGCTAGACCCTTACAATTAATGTATTCCATAGGGTGGATGAAGCAGGTAACCTGCTCACTGTCTGGTGCCAGCCACAAGGTGGCAGCCTCATACAATGGAAAACTAGAGCCATCCTGGGGAGGGGGGAATGGGCAAGGAGACCACTATGTAACTTCCAAGGAATTGCAAATGAGACTTAAGCTGCTCCCATAACCACTTTTCTTGAATTGAAAATCCCTGCAGAAGCAATGAAAAGTCTGGATCTGGATGAGAGGCATAAACACCAGCAGTATTTTATTCTCTCTGGCTGTCAGAGCTCGAATAGCTCCAGAGAAAACTTACCATCCAAGAAACCCAGTCAGGAAAACTAGTAAAGGGTCTGGCAGATGACTGGGTCTGCCTCTGCCCCAGGAATCAGCATGGCCAGCAGAGCTCCAGCTTGAGGAGGGTGAGGCCCCTGCCTCCAGGATGCAACCTAGGTCACTGGAGGGAGATGCTGGGCCAGCCACGCTGCACAGAGGGAGCCCTCTCCAGGTGAGGCAAGGGTTGCTGCACACATGGAGGGGGCTCCAGGCAGGCTGCAGCCCGCCCCAGGCCCCAGAGCTTACCACCCTTGGGCTTCCGTGGCCCATCCTCTGGCTCTCTAGCAAACATGCTAGCCAAGCACTTTTAGATGCTCAGGGATAAAGCAGCCTTAAGAGGGAGGAGAAAGAGCAGATTCATCCTCAGAATGGAGTCGGTGGGATTTACCTCAGCATGTAGGCTCGCCACAGACATCCGGTTCAGCCCCCACAGATGACACAGAGATGTTGTGGCCCCACTCTGAGAACTCCTAAATGGCCTGACCCGGGGCATGTTCCGAGCACATGGAGAGAGGGAAAGAGGTCTAGCAACCTGCCCAGAACTATTTCTGGGGGAGATGGGGAGCTGGAGGAAAGAGATGCAACCAAGCCTCCAGATCCCACCGCACACTCCTCGGCACCCCACACAGGATTTCTGTGTTCACGTCGCACTACATCCTGGGGTGGCCAGGAAGGACAGCCTGGCCGGTCACCGTGTAGAAGGTGAAACAGGGAGGAGTAAAACTCTTAGGTGAAAATTAATTTATACTTTTTCTTGTCAAACATAAAAGCCCTTTTGCCTTCAAAAGTGATTCTAAGACTGCTAGATCTTAGGCAGGATGCCTTGCATTTACTACTTTGCTTCAGGCTATACTTGATTAAAAAATGTCCCTGGAGTTTTTAATTAACATTGCTATTGGTTTAAGCTGGCACAACACAAAGTACCATAGAGGCCATGTGATTTGGACATGAGAATTCAGGAATACTTGAATTACTTTAGCCAGACGTGGTAGCACATGTTTGTAATCCCAGCACCTGGGAAGCTGAAACAGAGATTGTAGGTTGGGGGTCAGCCTGAAAAACTTAATGAGATCCTGCCACAAAATTAAAAAAAAAAAAATAGGGCTGGGGTGTAGTTCAGAGGTAGAGCATACCTGGGTTGAATCAACAGTACCACATACACACAAAAAGATGCTCCAATCACTTCAACAGAGGAAAAGAACTGGGGGCCAACTGAGATGGGGCAGGCAACCACGCAAAAGTCCTGGGCCCTAACAGGACACTGCGGCTCTCCTGTGGGACACGGGCAACGCCACCCTCAGGCTACATCACCAGGGCACAGACGCAGGTTTCAAAGCCCCTGCTTCCTCACTCCAGGCGCGCTGCTCCTTGGGAATATCTTCCGTGTGACCCAGCAGCAAGATGTCTCACACACTGAATGTCTAAGTACTTGCTGCTAAGTCCCCCACCAGAGCCGGGGGCGTGGGGAGGACTCACTATTCCAACGCA
The DNA here is from genome assembly GCF_963383645.1 of Muscardinus avellanarius. Lineage (NCBI taxonomy): Eukaryota > Metazoa > Chordata > Mammalia > Rodentia > Gliridae > Muscardinus > Muscardinus avellanarius. The sequence continues at coordinate 90,617,443 of NC_137795.1, forward strand.
GTCCCCAGGGGTCACAATTACCCTTCACTTCTCCTTTCACCCGGCTGGTCACCGCCCCAGACCCAAGGTCAGCACAGCCTTGTCCATCTACCCTGTTGACCTGCTGCTGACCTCCAGGCCTTAATTGGGTAACGAGAGAATAGTTTTACCTTTTTCCCCCTCACACCTTAGTACAAGGTTACAGGTTGGAATATTATTCAAAAACTGCTGTTGAAGGCAACTGGCTCTGGACGGAACCTCAGGAAACTGAAAAAGTGCTCCTAAAAGAGTTGCTTATTTTGACTCCATACTAGCGATAAGGACACCCCTGAGGTCCAGCTAAATGCTGGCACAGTAACCCCCGTAAGATACTGAGGCGGAAAAGAGCTTGTAAAGGGGAACCTCCGCATGATATGCCTCGTGAGCAAGCCGCTGTAACCTCCTGCAGCTTCAAAGATACTCTATTCTATTGCTCAACCCGTAACCTTGGAAAAACTCGGCTTTCCCTGCCAGCGGCTCCTCTGCATCCACCTGTCCCTACAGGTAGTAAAAGATTAGACACTCAGAACCACAGTGTTGACACAACACTTCTGGGCTTCTTCCTTCTAGCCCTGCCCTGCCTCTCCCAAGGTCGAAGTTCACTCCTACTAAAGTGGGGGGAGAGAATTTCCAAGGGCAAACAGAGAAGGAAGATCCTTGGGGTGGGCGAGTGAGGCCCACCTGCTGCAGGGCTTCTGCAATGGGGTGCTGCCAGGCCTGTCGCACCTGGGGGCCGGTATCTGAGAGGGCTTGTGATGGCGGGCCACTGCACAAAGCCACCTTGAAGCACTCAGCGGGTCTCTATACTGGAGGAAGTTGAAAATGAGAACCGGTTCCTGGCTACAGCCCCTGAGGAGGGACCTACCACTCGCCTCAGTGGACAGCACTCCCCAGAACGCTGGAATCCAAGGATGCCACCCCTTTCAGAAGCCTACCGCCTTTCTCCAACACTGCTCCCTGGCCCCTGCGGGGGCCTCAGGAGAGGGAGCTGGCCCCTGTGTGCAGAACTGGGCTGATGGGGCCCTGGGGCATGCTATCTCTGGTCCCAAATTCCCTGCCATCTGCTTCCTCTTCTCTTGCTTATTCCCTCAAACCAAGTAATGTGCAGAGGAAGGGAAGCAGCGGGCAGCGTCGAGAGACAAGGCAGGCTGCGCAGGGTGGCTCCTGCCCTTGGCTGGATCCTGGAAGATATGGAAGACCAAACTCAGCCTGGATCCAGGCCTTTGAGAAGTGCTGTTCTTAGTGCTTGGGCTTCAGCCCAGCTCCTTCACCACCAGTCTCTCTCTTCCTTGAGCTCTGACTGCAGACATCACCTCCCCAGAGAACCCCTGTCTTCAGGCCCCTTTCTACTCCAGAGCGATTCTCATTGGCCTGCTGCTCTGTGCGTTCATTTAGGCTCCATGGTGACAGGGACCATGCCTGTTTTCCCAGTACAACTGTCACCTTCTCAGTGTTAACTGGCACCTGGCACCCAACAGGCGCTCAGTGAAGGGGAGGTCAGCAACGTCACCCCACAGTGACCTTCCCAAGTGGAGAAGGGACCTCTAATGGCATCCCTCTCTTCCTGACTTTACTGCCCCACCCAACTGAACCATAACAAACATGGGAGGGCCTCTTACTATAAAGATCCATGTATAAAAGGAGACAGCAGTCAATCACTAAAGGGACTGATGACCTAGGTCTCCTGTTCCATTGTGATGGCATTCCTTTCTCTATGAAATTAAATTCCTCCCTTCAATAACATTATCAAGGGCCTCAAAATTACAGCAAAGCTGAGAATATATTAAGTCCTGATTTTTTTTTTTTTTTGGCACTAGAGGTTGAACTCAGAAACATTCTACTTCCAAGATACATCCCCAGCCTTATTTTATTTTAATTCTGACACAGGGTCTCACTAAGTTGCTGAGGCTGGCTGTAAACCTGCGATTCTTGTCTCAGCCTCCTAAGTACCAGTATTGCAAGCATGCGTCACCATGCCTAGCTAAGTTCTGATTAAAAAACAAACAAACAAAAAACCATTTGGGAAACGCTGCCTGGAGTCTCTGACCACACTGCACACCCTTCAGATGGCCCGCTCACGAAACTTCATATCCAGCTCCACAAGTCCACCCGCCCACTCGCTTCCACCCGCTCCCCTGCAGGCCTGTGGTGAATGCCGCCCAGCTCTGCTAGTAAGAGCTGTTCAGCTGTTTAATTACAAAGCCGCCCCAGCCAGCAGACTCTCTCCAGCCTCCTATGTGCCAACCACACTGGCTGCCCACGCACATTCTCTTGCTACCTTCTCGGTGCCCGGGCACACGTACCTCCCACCCTGTTCACTATTGAGGATCTTCAGAAAGCAACCAGGATCTTACTCGCTCAGTTGGTTTTCACCTGAACACCCCCAACCCCACCCCAGCCCAGCGCTCCACCTTTCCAAATGCTCTACCCACAAGAAAAGGAGGGGAGCCAGCGGGTCGGTACAAAAGACTCACTGTTCACACCTTGAGACCTGGAGAGGAGCCATCGCATGCCAGTTAAGACTTTCGCTTAGCTGTGTGGGGGCAGAAGGATGGCAAAGAGGAAGGAGAAGGAGAAGGAGAAATCCTGCAGTCTGTGTATCCTCCTGGGTACAATCGATGAGTACCAGAGTCACACTCTGCTTCTGTGAAAAGTTCTGATGACTCTCTTACAGATTTGCCTTGTGCTGGCCATTACACGAGAGTATAGGAACTGGGGTCTTCTAGACAGGAGCTCAGGCCTTGGCCTTATCACCAGTAACCATGTCTTCACATGGCGAGAGACCAGGTTCCCTTGACACCATGACAGGGGTAAAGAAATCCACTTTCTACAGTTGCTGTGAGGTTTAAATGAAATATTGGACCTGGAAGCATCTCATAAAGTCTAAGTGCTAGGCATTGCATAAAATGGTTTCTGTTGTCACCAAGTATGTCCTTTCTCCCACACAAATATTTATTGAGTATCTACCGTGTGTTGGGTGTTTACCCAAAAGTAAATAATACCCAATCCATGGCTCTTGAGAGGCCAGTGCAAGGTAGAGAAGACAAACAGGAAGTCAAATGTAGTATGTCGTGTGTACAAAGGGGTACACAGGTTTCTGGGCTGTGGAAGCACACAGTGGTCTATGAGCCAGTCCTGAGGAGCAGGGTGAACTGCCCAGAGGATGTTTCACCAAGCAGTGTTCTGAGCAGATGGCCCAAAGAGCACTGAAAAGGCATGGGGCGGCAGAACCCCCACTCATCAGACCAGGGCACCAAAGCCTCTTGCTTCCTCCCCAACAGAGACATCGTGTAGTTCATGAAACAACAAACAAGACAAGACAACAGATTCCTAGTCTTGACAGCGCATTAGGTTATGGGACCTAAAAAACGGGAAGGCACATTACCGAGCTTCCACTCATACCTAGTGATGAGTAATGGGGATTCTACCAGGGCCACAGCGAGCTTTCCCTGGAGGGTTGGGACAGCCACTCTGTTAACCGCCGTTCTGGAGCATCTCTCTATGGCCACAAATCACAGCATATTTGCTGGAGTCCCACGAGTAGGTGGTGGGAAGATGCACCACTAATAATCAGCTGTCAGCAGGTGACCTAGGACGAGGTGAGGCATCAGAGTGCCCTGCTATGGGGGATGCCGCTCTTCCCCAACACCTTAACACCACCACAAAAGATACAGGAACAAATCAAATCCAGTGGCCCCAACGTATAAAAATGCCTCCAAAATATGAGTCATAAAACTGAATAGGATATAAGTGCAGAGCTTGGGAGGAGCAGCCACACTGCTGTGACCTGAATCCTGGCTTCTCCACTTAAGTAGCTACGTCACCTTCGTGGAAATGACTTAATCGTCCACGCTTTAGTTTTCTATCTGCACAATGAGTATTTATTGGTACCTGCCACACAGGCTTATTTGGAGAGATAAGTGATGTAAAGCACGGGGCATCGCAGCTGGCCCCGTGCTCATGACACAGGTCAGTGCTGTCGGTACTGGTCTCCTGCGCTGGGTTTAGTCAAGCCCGCTCTCGCCTCCAATGACATGAACGGAGGACAGAGGACAACACAGAAGGAAGCAGGCGCTGTGAGCCCTGGCGCCCCATTACTGAGGCCATAGGGAATGCACCCGCAGGGGCCTGGCGCTCTGGCTGAGTCACCATAGCACATGCTGGGTCACAGCAAATCAGCACTTTATCACATGAGGGTGACACTTAGGTTTTACATGAAAGCACTTGTGTTAAGTAAACACCCTAAAAATGCCATGCTACAAAGTAGGCACGCTCCATCTAAAAATTGTCAGTGCCCTCCTCTGGCTTTCACCCCTTTGTTTTCTTTCTTTTCCCTCCCTCCCCATTTTTCCTTCCTTTCTTTCTGTACTAGAGGTTGAACCAAGAGGCATTCTACCTCCAAGCTATACCTCCAGCCCTATTTTACTTTTAGTTTGGAACAGGGTCTCACTAAATTGCTGAGGCTGGTCTTGAACCTATGAACTTCGTATGAGTGTCACAAGTACTAGTATTACAGGCTTGTACCACCATCATGCCTGGCTTGTTTTTTTAATCCCAGACAGTACACTACAGAATACTTGATGTGGGCTTTCCCATCAACACTCATCTTAAAAGTTGAAGTGGTACGTCACATTTCTCTGATTTGCGTTACTTACCTGTTATATAGCTCCACTGTCTGTGAATATATCTAAAATTTATGTTTTAATCCAAACTCATTTTGACACTTTTTGTATTTCTTGCATGTTAACACTTGGGAGGCAGATATTCCACACAGGTATGAAGGCCTTAAAGCAGGGAACCATGCCGGGCATGGTGACACACACTTATAATCCCCGCGCTTGGGAGGCGGAGACAGGAGGATCGCGCAGTTGAAGCCAGCCTCGCTGGCTTAAGAGACGGTGTTTCCAAATACAAAGTATAAAATAGGTCTGGGAGTATAGCCCCGAGGTAGAAGGGTTTTCAGGAACCCAGGAACCCCAGTACCCCCCCCCCACACACACACACAAAGCAGGGAACCCAATTATACCTATGCCGAAGTCATAGGAGCTGGTGGGTGGCTGTACATTAAGTCCACAGCATTTATGGTCCCATGGTCTTGTTTCCTGCAGATCTAGCCTGGAAACTAAATTCTAAAACTGGCTGTGGATTGAGAAAATGATTCATAAGCCCTGTGCATACCACGGTGATGACTGGTGGAAGGATGGGGATTCTCATGAAGTCTTCACATTTTAACAGGAAGGAAAATAATAGGTTAGAGGTGTGCTTGGTATCTACCCTCCCTTGCTCCTGGCAAATTTAATAAAAGCCAAATCGATGCACTGCTTTGGTATCTGCATCTCTGTAAAGCTGCAGGCAGCCCTGGGCAGGGAGAGGTGGACATGGCAGAGACTGCTGGGCCAGCTTCTCCAGGAGAGAGGAGCGGTGGGGGGAGGTCTGATTTTTAAAGGCACATACCAACACAGAGGCTTTGGGAAGTAACAAGCTGACTTTTCTTGGAGTAAGAAAGCAAAAGGGGACACTGGACATTGGCAGGAGAAAAACTCAGGGTTGTTTTTTTTTTTTTTCCTGCAAATGATTTACCCAAATAGAACATCAATTAAGATTATATTGAGCCAGGCGTGGTGGCACATGTTTGTAATCCCAGCATTCGGGAGGCTGAGACAGGAGGATTGTGGTTCGTGACCAGCCCCAGCTACTTAGTGAGGCCCTCCACAACTTAGTGAGACCCTGTTTCAAAATAAAGAATAAAACGCCGGGCGTGGTGGCGCACACTTGTAATCCCCGTGCTTGGGAGGCAGAGACAGGAGGATCGCGCAGGTTCGAAGCCAGCCGCGTGCACTGGCTTAGGAGACCCTGTTTCCAAATTTAAAAAATGTAAAAATAGGTCTGGGAGTGTAGCCCGGAGGTAGAAGGGCTTCTAGGAACCCCAGTACCACCCAAAAATAAAAAAATAAAAAAAAACAAAATAAAGAATAAAAAATAGGGCATGGGGTATAGCTTGGAGGTAGAATGCCCCTGGGTTCCATCCCAAGACCCGAAAAAAAATATATATATATATATATTGAACATTTTTTCAGCATCGTCATCCTTACATTCCAAAGCCTTCATTGGCTGGATATCTACACTGTCACAGCATCACTCATTCAGAAGCAGGAAATCTGGAACTGAGGTGACTTTGGGCCACAGAGCTGAGCGTCTCAGAGGTGGAGGCAGGACAGTGCTCAGGGAAGAGCGAGTCAGCCAGCGAGCTCCCTGCCAGTAAGGCTCTTCCTCCCAGCGGCCTCATGCCCATCTCCATTCCTTTTACTATGAAAAAGGAGCCTTATCTAACGGCTTTAAAATCCTAACCCTAGATCCCAAGTCTCATGAACTTCAACCACATTGAAATACCCTGGTAAAATATTACTCAGAGAAGTTAAGAAAAAGTCTTCCTATATCTCTGAGACAGGGATAGATACTGACCTACATTCAGTGTTCTAGATTAAAATCACAGATTTTGGAGAGAGAAAAGAATTGTCTATGTAGCCTAATAAAACTAGCATATTTTACAGATAGGAAATTGAGCCTTGCATGGGGGAAAAAACCGTACAAAAATGAAGCCACAGTTACTTTCTTGAGCAAAAGTGAGGCGATCACGGCAGGCTGGGCATACGCTCATGTGGCTAGCTGTATGAGGTGCTGTGTGTGGGGGGGGGTAGTGAGCCCTTAAGGCCCAGGTGCACACCCAACTCCAGGCCTCAAAGACCCATAGGACCTGGGTGTGGCGACGAATGCCCCTACCCTGAGGCGAGTAGAAGGGAGGCTGAAGCAGGAGGATTCCAAGTTTGAGCCCAGCTTGGCCAACTTAGCAAGACGCTTCTTAAAATAAAATTTAAAAGCTGGGTGTGGTGGCACAGGCTTGTAATCCCAGCATTCCAGAGGCTAAAACTGGAGGATCACAGTTCATGGACAGCCTCAGCTAGTTAGTGAGGTCCTTTGCAATTTAGTGAGACCCTGTTTCAAAATAAAGAAAAAATAAAAAATAGGGTGTATTCATTCGAGTCACCCCTCCATGCAACTCTGGCATGGGGCTATATTTCTATTTTCTGTATTTCTATCTTTCTAATAAACTTCTTTAAATCTTAAAATAAAAAAATAAAATAAAATAAAAAATAGGGCAGGGGGTGTAGCTCAGAGGTAGAATGCCCCTGTGTTCCATTTCCAGATCCGCCAAAAAAAAAAAAAAAAAAAAAAAATTGAAGTGGGAAAGAGCGTGCCTAGCACGCTTACACATCTGTGTTGATCCCTAGCACTGCAAAGCAGACCAACCATGGGAATGAGGGCACTCCTCACTTAGGCTGGAAAGAAGTCGTAAGGCCCCCTGACCTAAGGCCTGTTGGCTTTGCTGTTCAACTGCAGGTTGGTAGAGTCAGGGACTCAGAGAGGCATCAGCAGGATCAGTCTGAGGTGACCGGCAATTCTGGCAAAGCCGCCTTTCTGCGAAGGGCTCCCGGCAGAGCGCAGCAGCAGACACCTGGGTAAGATTCTTCACTGAAAGCCCATTCCTGGGGGTGCCTTGCCCCAGCACCGGCCTAGGGAGTCCCCCCGCCCCGCCCCCTGCGGCAGCACCTCATTGCCTTCTGCAGCTTTTCTAGCCCTTTCTCTTTCTTTCTTCTTTTCTAGTTCTGAAAGGTGCTCTGCAAGCTGGGCGTGGTGGCACATGCCTGTAATCCCAGTGTTTGAAACAGGAGGGTCACAGGTTCGTGACCAGCCTCAGCAACTTAGTGAGGCCCTCCACAAATTAGCAAGAACTTGTTTCAAAGTAAAAAATAAAACAGGGCTGGGAGTATAGCTCAGAGGTAGAATGTCCTTGGGTTCAATTTCAAGTACAAAAAAGCGCAACTCTATAGTTAAGAGATGATGCCCTAAATAAGGAATTGTGTTTGAAAAACAAATTCATCTTCATGAGTAGTATCATAACCCCTGAAATTAAATGATCAAAATATGCTTTGAAGAGTTGTTTCTCTTGGCATGTGTCACATTGGTCACTCTCTTACTCTACCAATAATACAAATATCTAAATATTTCCAGGAAATCAAACCTATAAAAAACAAGATATTCAAAGTGATATTCCACACTGAACATCAAATGATGATTCAAGAGGTTTAGAAATTCCTATATATATAAATAAATGGTGAAGATTAAAAGTGATAAAATTATGGACTTCAGCTGGTACATATATGGGGTTCACTGCAAAATTCTTACAACTTTGCTATATGCTTATAGTTTTTCATAATAAAATGTTGGAAAAAAGTATGATCACATCCTCCACTCAGATAATAATGACCAAAACAATTCATGGTCAACTATAGCTGAATGTATCTGTATGAGGTACTGGGACAGAGAATTAAGGAAGCATGAGAAGTTACCTGGCACTTAAAAAAAATAATATTTGATGCTCATAAAGATATGCCAAGAAGATTTTATAGCTTATTAACATGTCTATGGTTGGTACAAGCTTTCTAGAAAACAAATGTAAATGTAAAATGCATCAAGAATCTTAAAATTCATCTCCTTCAACTCAAGAAATTCATTATAAAAATCTACCTAAAAATGTCCAAGATATATATACATACATACATATATATATATATGAATCTTGGACATTTATATATATGGATAATTGTAACATAAACTTGTTTTTTTTTTAAAATGGAAATGGCTGGCGTTTATTCCTGGTGGTTGGTGGGCAGGAGCAGAGCCAGGATGCTGTGGGCTCTGCTGGCTCCTCATCACACTGCCAGGGGACCATCGCACCGCTTCACACAGGCATCTTGGAAATAAAGTTCCAGGGAAACCAAAGCTGGTTCAGAAGGATAATGAAGGCAGCTGGGTAGCTGGTGTCCTCCTGGACAGGGCATGGGGTTCTCACAGGGGGCGCAATAGCGTCCTCCATGTATCAGCCGGCAAGGGATTCTTTTCCCATGAAGCTGATCGACTTCAATCATCCCAGCCATCCTTGCTTCAGGTTCCTTCAGCTCTCTATGGTCCAGTAATGTAAGTAATGACCGACCTCTTCTTTGGGGATCAATGTTTATCAACTTGTACTAACTGCCACTAATAAAGCAGTCTTTACCAAGAAAGCAAAAATGGAAACAAATACTCCCAAATGAGAGAATATTCAGAATGCACCGTAAAAAGGTGTTTCAAAGCATTTTTAAGCTTATTTTAAAAGTGGAGTAACCAGGCTTGTAATCCTAGTATTTGGAGGCTGAGATAGGAGGATTTCGGGTTCAAGGCCAACCTCAGCTAAGTAGTGAGACCCTCTGCAACTTAGACCTTGTTTCAAAATAAAGAATAAAAAATAAGGCTGAGGGTGTAGCTCGGAGGTAGGATGTCCCTGGATTCAATCCCCAGTGCCACACAAAAAATTAAAAAATAAAAGGTGGAGTAGAGAAGTCCCTATATGTCTTGATGCTCTTTCTGCAAACTGTGTATGTAGAACACCGATGGGAAGAAATATACAAAACTTTAACATATGACATGGACACTAACAGCTTTGGGAGGGTCAGAGTAACTTTATTTCCTTTTTATAGGTGGAATCTAACAGCAAAGTCAAATACATAGAAACAGGATGGAATAGTGGCAGAGGGTTGAGAAGGACTGGAGGACGTAGGTCCAGAGTTTCAGTTGTGTGGGAGGAACAAATCCAAAGTACAGCATGAGGACAGCATTTAATATTGTCCTGGGTACTGGAAATTCCCATACAAAGTAGATTTTAAGTGCTTTTTTTTTTTTGCCTTATAGTACTTGGGATTGAACCCAGGGGCACTCTCTTTGAAATAAACCCCAAAGCCCCCCTTTTTTGTTTCAAAACATGGTGTCACTATGTTGCCAAGGGTTTCACTAAGTTGCTGAGGCTGGCCTCAAACCCATTATCCTCCTGTTTCAGCCTCCCAAGTACTGGGATTACAGGCATGTGCTGCCATGCTCGGCTCTGGACATTCTTACACACAAAAGGTGAGGTGGGTGCTGGGCGTGGTGGCGCAGGCTTGTAATCCCTGCGCTTGGGAGGCGGAGACAGGAGGATCGCACTGGTTCGAAGCCAGCCACGCTGGCTTATGAGACCCTGTTTCCAAATAAAAAAATACAAAATAGGTCTGGGAGTGTAGCCCCGAGGTAGAAGGGCTTCCAGGAAGCCCAGTGCCACACACACAAAAAAAGGTGAGGTGGGTATAATAACTGCTTGACCGCAGTAACTGTGTGTGTGTGTGTGTGTGTGTGTGTGTGTGTGTGTGTGTGTGTGTATCATCTATCTATGCATCAAAGCATTATGTACCTTAAGTATATGCAATAAAAATTAAAATAATGTTTCATTACAAATTACACTTAGAATAAAATTTAAAATACTATCCAAAAAATGTGGAAGGGTGATAGGGTGATCTACTGCTTTGGAAATAGGTTTTCACACAAGTGAACTCTGAATCACTGTTGCCAATCAAATGTTGAAGCCGACATCCACTTAGAGTGGCTTCCTGCCTGCTCTGCCTCACGACTCCACCTCCTCTACATCTACGAACTCTCACACACCCGAATGCCACCTCGCCTCCCCTCAATCCTCCATCCCTCTGGTGCTACCTGCAGTGGCGAGTGATCCGGCCACAGCCGCCATCCCCACGCTTTCCGCCATTTCACCCTCTCCCTTTTCTCACCTCACTTTTTTCTGTACTGGGCACTGAATCCAGGGACACTCTACCTCCAAGCTATATGCCAGACCTTTTTAAAAATTAAAAAGGTCTTGCTAAATTGCTGAGGCCAAGCCGGGCGTGGTGGCGCACGCCTGTAATCCCAGCGCTTGGGAGGTAGAGTCAGGAGGATCACGCACGTTTGAAGACAGCCTCGCTCTGGCTTAAGAGACCCTGTTTCCAAATAAAATATAAAATAGGTCTGGGAGTGTAGCCCAGAGGTAGAAGGGTTCCATCCCCAGTACCACCAAAAAATAAAAATAAAAAATAAGTTGCTGAGGCTAGTCTTGAACCTACGCTCCTCCTGTCTCAGCCTCCCCAGTGCTGGGGTTAGAGGCATGCGCCACCGCACCTGGCCTCAGTGTTGCCACTGTGTCCTCACAGGTGTCCGCTAGAGTACAACAGAAGCTTCTCACCTGGGCTCTCTGCCTGTCTCGTCCCCACTGTCATTCTCTCCACAGCCCCTGTGATCTAAAGGGCACTGACTGCCATTGTCCTGGCTAGAAATCCTCAGGCGACCACGGCATGGAGCTGTAGGCCTTGTGGGCAAGGGTTCCTCCTGGTTCCGCTCTCCTGCCTTCCCCACAGACTCCGCCCACTCTTAGGTCTGCGCCTCTCCACACCAGGCCCTGGCACCCACCTCTATCTCGCTAACCTCGAGGCCATTCAAGCACACCTCTATCCATGAGCCGTGTGGGATGCAGTTGACTCCACAGCACACTGCTTTTATGCCCCAAGAGAACGAATCATACACTATGTCTCTGGGATTCCATCTTTGCCTCTCCTACCAGGGCCCAGCAGAACAGGCCCTCAGTGTTTGTTGAAAGAATAAATGTTTTTACTATCCAAAACGGAGTTACCTACTCTTGTCTTGAAAAAGGTCTCCACCAAAGATTTCATAACTTCCCTCAGCTTGAAGCTCAACTATTTTATCATCCTGGCAATCAAGATAGTCTTTCTTATCTAGTAGTAAGCCAGCAAATGTATTAATTGTGTTCTTTCTGTCATTACAATATCTCTGGTTTGATCTGAATCCACTCACTCCTGGTGAAGATCATAGAGCGCTTACCAATACCCATAAACAGAGCAGCCATTTGAAGTACCCCCGGTTACAACAGCAGGTAGTGGAGCAGGCCCCAGGGACAGGAGTCAGACGGTTACCACCTAACGACCAACCGCAAGAAATCCTCCAGCCCAGCCAGGTATGGTGGCGCACGTCTGAGACAACAGGGGCTCAGGTTCAAGGACAGCCAACTTAGTGAGAGAGACCCTATTTCAAAATTAAAAAGATTGGAGGTATAGCTCTGAGGTAGGTTCAATCCCTAGTACCACCAAAAAAAAAAAAAAAGGAAATCCTCCAGACTTTTAAAAACTAAAACCTTCAGATATTTTATCTTTTCCTGGAAGGGTGTGTAGTTTCTGTTGCCTGTATCAGCGCTTCACGATTGCCCAACATCTTTTTTCAAATGTGACTCAAACTGGACACAATAACCCTAACAGTCTTTTTTTTCTTTTTACCCTTTATGTCATGCTCCTTTTAATACGCCCAAGAATTATGTCTATTTTTTTCCACAATGGCCTTGCAGTATTGATTTAAATTTAGTTGATGAGCGGTAAGGCTGTGTGTGTGTTTTTTAACTGTCTCTTGTACTCACCCACCTTCTCTTATGTCTAACCACACCAAATTCCTTCTGCTAATGTAGAATCATTTGTCCAGTGTGTTATCATGGTGGGAATTCTATTTCTGAAGTTCAGATAATCTAAAGTCCTATCTAATTAAGGGAACACACTCAATGGAAAAACAAAAAGAGCGATTTCATAGTTTCACGTTGTACAAAAAGCACAGGCAAAGGTAAGTCTGAGGGGAGCTTCCTGGTGGCTTACATTTGGGTCTGGAACTCTACCTGCATTCACCAGTACTTTCCCAATATGCATGACTGCATGCCTAGGGCTCCTGGGCTCTCCGTGTGGAGCTTCTGCTAATAGTAGCTGTTCTCTTTACTTGTTTGGCATTAGTCATCTATTTTCTCCACCCTTTGTCCTTCTCTCTGGCTTTGCCTCCCCACCTAGCAACCACAGAGAATGGCTTTGTATGATCTGGAGGCTTCCGCTTTCACTGAGTGTTTCGGGAAGTTTCAGAACGCAGGATGAGGGCGTCAGTTCTCAGTCCAGGCCAGCCTCTCTCACCTGGGCAGGGGGTGAGCTTCGCTGGCTCTGTGATGCCTCCAAAATGCAGGCAAGAGTGGCAAAAGGATTCGTGGTTTCCATCACAATCTCAAAGAAGTTTGGCACCCTGAACTGGTAAGGGTGTTAAGAACTCCAACTCTTAGATGCTCAGACATGACGTAGTAAACAGAATAAACAGTGCCAGCATGACAGACTCGACCTTCCACTTGGCCACCTCCCAAGAGCCTAAGAAATTCTATTACAATTATACAGCACACATCTTTTGCATTAATGAAGAACATAATCTGCAGTTGTGCTTTGGGCAATGAGCATATATGACATTATACAGAGGCAACAATCTAACACTTTTAAAGGCAAGGCTATCTTTTTTCAGCTGCTGCTTCTATCCAAGTTCATTATACTCTCTTTGTCCTCTTTTGAAGTATATTTAATAACATTGGTAGAAAACCAAAACATGAAATCACAAGGTTCTCTGCACATAAATATTATGTTACTAGCACCAAACATATGCCTTTAATTAACTGTTAGTAATCATTATTATTTTTGCTATAATACACTGGTATCTTCATACTTATGTTTTAAATAATAATACAAAAATTGTTTACTATATCCAAACTCAAGCTGTCTTCATATTAATATGTTGCAAAAAATTATATCAAGATAAATCCTAAATCTTAACTTTCCTGGTTGTCTGCAGGTCATGTTGCCTTATACAATTATTATTTCACTCCCATAGTATTTTCTTTTTCTTTTTCTTTTTTTTTTTTTTTTTTTTTGCTGGTCTGGGGATGGAACCCAGGGGGGTATTCTACCTCCAAGCTACACCCCCAGCCCTATTTTTTATTCCTTATTTTGAAACAGGGTCTCACTGAGTTGCAAAGGGCCTCACTAAGTAGCTGAGGCTGTCCGCGAACCGCGATTCTCCTGTCTCAGCCTCCCGCACGCTGGGATTACAAGCGTGCGCCACCACGCCCAGCTTCTCATAGTATTTTCTACAGGTACATATAAAATGTATTATAAAAGCAATAGAAAAGACTGTTCTTCAAAAAGCTTATCCTTAGGTGAAAAGCCATTTAAAAATTTAGAAGCAAGTAGCAAACATCAGACATTGCTGTCACACATACTCACGGTTGCACGGTCACCTGAAGGATCCCCCAGCACAGGCTGGACTTGTCCTGAAAGGAGAGGGTTGAACTCCATTAGAAGAGGAGCCTGGCTGGACCACCGAGTGCCCACGCTACCTTCCTCTGACCCATCTTAATTGCAGGCACACCGATGCTGGAATCCTCTAACGCTAACAATAAAAAACCACACTAGGTTGTTTTCCTAATTCCTATGAAATGAGTCAGTAGGTCAAACAACTTATCCACTCTGGAGCGAGAGAGAACAATTCCTTCAACTACACTCCCTGTTTTCAGCAACCCTGCTCCCTTCCTGCCCCATGAAGTGCTCCCAATAACCTACCCAAGAGCCCGCCACAAGGACACCGACCGTGGACACTGCCGGCAAGGCAGTCTCCCTTATGGGACAGCTCTTCTCCTTAGGAGGAAAACAGTCCTCTTAGGAGTCACATGTGGACGAAGTTCCTTCACTTGTGAAGAATCAGTCTAACGTTCTCTTTTGAGCCCATGTACTCATCGATTCCTTTCACACAAGGGGATACAGCAATGCTTAAAAGAAATGTAGAAAAGCAATAACTACCCCTCTAAAAGCCCCCCCCAAAACCACTTCCTTCTATAAAAATACCCTTTCCTCCTCAAAAGACCTAGTATTCAAAAGATTCAATGATTATTCAATTAATCCACGTTCTTAAAAAGCCCTCGGGGTCTTCTGTGGTCCTGCGGTTCCATCCACAGTGCTATATAAAGCTCAAGTGTGTAAAAGCTTGCTAGCCATCCTTTATAAATCCATGACTCAAGCTGATGAATACTGGTTTAGCAATAATCTTCGGAAACTACCACCTACTCACCGAGGATAACATTTCTTTAGTGAGCGACCTTCTGCATAGGAAATCACCAGCTACTGGCAACGAATCCGTAATTCCAAGAACTCAGCCATGCAGGCAAATATAGGGACCCACAGCTCTCTACACAGGGGCAGAGGGATCTGCTGTGACAGGACTTCAGTGGGAGACCGGAAACACTTTTGCTTTCTATATCGACACTACTTTCTTTTTAAAGACAAGGTTTCATTTTGATCTTGAGAAATTCTGTCTGATCAAACCACTAACTGAAAACCTGCCATTATAAATGAGGGATTTCACAACACTCATTCCAAAAAACTGTGGCTATTCATTTCTGGAAGTGATTCACTGTGAAAGAATCATTGTTGGGGGTGGAGGGAGCAGTAACTTTTAGCAGACAGCCCGCTCTCTGAGAAGTAAGCAGAAAATTTCAGCCGCCACGTGCCATGCTGACCCTGCACGACCATCTCGGTCACCCTCCATTAGCATGACATGCCAAGGACCCGTAATTCCTTGGTGGGTGCACAGAACACCCTTGGTCCCTGGATCCAGGGCCATTTCCTCATAAATCTGGAGGGTGGTAAGGCATTCCCCACCTGTCAGCGCTCAGTGGCTGCTGAGTAACCAGGATATGGAGACCCACTTCCTGTGAGTATTTCCAAAAGACCTTCTGAAATTTCCTTTTTTAAGAATGGGGAAGAAAGCTGCTCTGGGAGGAGAGGCAAGGGCAGGAGCAAAGCCAAAGGCATGCACCGCGATCCTTGCTCACCAGCCACGCCTAGTTTTAATTTGGTTTCTCAACCCCTGTGTAATTAAGACAGCCAAAAAGAACTGCGTGGGGAGGGGGGAAAGACATCTCGCAAATGCTTAGGCCTTCTGTGCGCGTGACTAGAAAAGTAATTTTAAGATTCCAGTGAACCAATCTGAAGCTGGTTAGAGCATTAACCCTTCCAGGAAAGATGGAGTTTTGTTGGTTTGCTCCCCAATCTCAAGTATGGAGATCATCCTCCCCACCACACACCGCGGCAAAGCACAGTCTACACCATCATGGGTTTGTGAGAAGAAAGGTTTTGTTTTGTTTCGTTTCTTTTCTCTTTTTTTTTCCCCAGATTTTTCTGTGACATGAGCAGAAAAATACTTATTTATAAGATAGTCACATTAACAGAGCAGTCCACGTGGCATGACACCAAGGAACTCTCCGTCTTTCTTCTTTGTTTTCTTTTGCGGTGCTGGGGATTGAACCCAGGGGCATTTTACCTCTCGTCTACAACTTCAGCCCCAATTTTCTTTTTTATTTTGAAACAGGGTCTGGCTACACAGATGCCTTGCTAAGATGCCGTGGCTGGTCTCAACCGAAGGGCAGTTCTCTTGGCTTTAGCCAAACGTGTTAATTTATGTCATAACAGAGAGGTAAGAAAACTGCTTTTATTTCATCCTAAAGGAGGCGTATCCAATGACAACAGATCTCGTTTTCCGTAGAGATTAGATACGCTGCTAAAAGAGCAGTTTTTTTTAAAGCCTGTCCTGTATTTTTAGGATGCTGACCTGCTTCTCTCTAGGGTGGGCAGAGTGGGAGGAGGAGCTCAGGAGGGCAGGAAGAGCACAGGAGCTTCTACCTAAGGACGCTGGTGAAAAATAAGAGCCCAATTTATACTTGCATCTGTTGCACAGTACCTTTAAACCCTTAGCATGGTTACGCGCCGCCACTATATCCCTAACTCCTCTATTTCTATTTGGATATTCAAGATAAATATGGAGACTATATATCAAAGTATACAAAAACTCTATGTGTTTTATACTCTATAGAAGGAAATATTCATTAATGTGATATGTTTATCATCTTTCCCAAACTGATATTTTTAGAAAGAAAGATATGGAAACCATTTGCATGACATAAATGTAATTTTCAAATTGAGGATAAGTAAAAATAGCATCTATAACCAGAGGCAAGAATTTAATTTAAATCAACTATAATGTACCAAAGTCATCCCTTCTGCCCTCACCCTCGAGACTTGAAGTATCTCAACAAAATGAATATTCTATTATAGTTCTCGAAGGACAGAAAAACTTTACATGAAGAATTAACTTCAAATACCTAAAAACAATTTTTTTTGGTACTGAGTTTCATTAAGTTGCTGAAGCTGGCCTTGAACATAGGATCCTCCTGTCTAAGCCTCCCAAGGACTGGGACTATAGGTATGTGTCACCATGCCTAGCTCTCAAAAATCTAAAATTAAGAAAAAAAATCCTATTGATACTGAGTTTTGTGGAAGAACAAATACAAACTAGAGGTCTGACAACTACTCAAATATTAGGCTGGCACATTTCCTCTTACTGGAGGAAGCTCTCCTCTCCCGCATGTCACATGGCTGCCACACTCAATGCTTTCTGCCTCCCTGAGGCTCACTTCAGACTGCTGTGCAGGAAGAAATCTCCTCCTCAGGCGGTGCGGCCAGTGCAGAGGCTTCACAAAGAAAGGAAAGTAGAGTGAAACAACAGAAAGATGGTAAAAGAGAAGCGGGCTGTGGGGGGGGGCACGAACCCAGCCCTCAGGCACCTGCCAAGGCACGGCTGTTCTGAGAACCTGCTGGCCTGAGGTCACTTCTGAGGTTGTACTTAAGAGTGCGACTAAAATCCGGGCTCTCCCGGCCTTGCTGTCCATTGCTGCGCTGTGGATGGCATTCAAGTGTACAGAGTCCACACTCCCCAAACAAAGTAAAACCCGGGGATGAAGTAAAACCGAAGGGGCAAAAGCTCTTCATGTCTAACATTTACTCAACATTTTCTTTAAACAATGGACAGGAGAACACACTTTCGTGGCACCTTATAGACTGAAGAGAAAGTGGCCTCACACCGGAAGGGCGCCATCCACAGGAAGTCCAAGGTTCTGCTTTCAAGTTCTCCTTCCTTCGGCAGATCACCAACCTCTTAAGCCAGCTCACTCAATGGTGGTAAGAGGGAACCGAGGACTGGACCGTCTGTGGCACGGCCCATCTAATCTGCACGGCAATCCTGCAGGTAAGTTCTAGTATTGCCCCCATCCTACAGATAAGGAAGCAAGGCCCAGGGAGCTTAGGACTTGCCCGGGTTACACTATCAGTTGGTAGAGCCAGGGTAAGCCAGGGAGCTGGACCTTGACCGGTGCGCTGGCTCCAGAGCCTGCCATCAGCATACCCGCTAGCCACACCCAGCCAGGATGCCCAGTAAGGAGAACAGCTTAGAAAACTGCCTTCAGTCTACAAAGACGCCACAAGCAGGCCGGTCTCTCAAAGTGTCACATGCCAACACATTCCTTTTCTGCAAAACTTAAAGAGAATTCATGACAACTCAGTACTAGTCGCTCTAAAATAAACACATTAGTTTGTCCTCTGAAAACAGCTTCATATAATTTGCAAACTACTTATTTGCATAATCTGTGATGCTCGGCGTTAAGAGGCAGAAGGGACTCGAGACCCTGTTTCCAGCGGGGCTCCTGGTCATTCACAGCTGAAGTCTGCTGGGTAAGTGGGGCTGACGGCAGTTGTAGAGCTAAGATCTGAACGTTCATGGTCCTGCTGTGTCACAGACACAAGGTGGTCACACCCGCTGGCAGCTACAGAGCACTTCCAGGGTGTTTTATTTATTTATTTTTTACGGTACCGGGGATGGAACCCAGGGGAATTCTACTACCAAGCGACACCCCTGGCCCTATTTTTTATTCTTTATTTTGAAACAGGGTCGAACTGAGCTGCAAAGGGCCTCACTAAGTAGCTGAGGCTGTTTGCAAACCGCGATCCTCCTGTCTCAGCCTCCTGAATGCTGGGATTATACGCGTGCGCCACCACGCCCAGCTTCCAGGGTGTTTTAATAAGGCAGATGTTCATTCACTCATGTGATGCTTGTGCAATATTAATCCTCAGAAATGATGTGTTAGGATGTTTTTCTCCTCGCTACAAGTTCTTTAGGCATTAAGATGACAAGAAGAGGCTAATGGGGGCTGTATGGGGGGGAGACCTTTTCTTCTCCTGCATTTATTTATTCAAGGAAAAAACAGCTTCAAATAAGATCTGCCTCTGATGAACACAACTGAAGTCCTACGTAATTCTTTCTCTTTTAACTTGTTCACACCCATCCCCTCTGGTGCTAAAACAAGTTGTTGTTCCCAAGCATTTGTAGAGTCATAGAACAGATCTTCTCTGACACCAGTGTGGGGCCTCCTTGGCTCCGTGGCATCCAATCTTCAAGGAAAAAGACCATCTCTTACTCAGGATCTCCACACCTTCCAATGTTACGCACTCTACACTCATGTTTGGCCTTATTTTTTTCACTTAAATTTTTCTTTTCTCTTCTTGGTGGGCATGTAGGTCAGCAGCAAAGCACTCATCTAGCATGCTTGAAATCTCAGGGTCAATCTTCAACAGTGGAAAAAAAAATCTAATGGTTCTCTATCATGGTGAGTTATATCAAAGTCCTTGGAAATGTCTTCCTTAACCAAAGGCATTTGTTAACAAGAAAAGTTAGGAAAAGAGAGAAAATACACCATTCTGGCATTATAGTTTAAGAAAGCAAAGCAATTTCATACAAGATTTTAGAAAATTTATGTACGTTAAATTTATAAGTTGGCACTTCCCCCTCCCCCAAAGATTTATTTGGTATGAAAAGTTACTTCCTGGACTGTAATCATAAAATCAAGTCTTATTTAATCCTATCATGACCATTCACACACTTCCTGTCATAAAAACTCAAACCTGGCTGGAATATTAAGTGAAATGTACAAAAACTATAGGTAGGAAGTGACTGTAAATACATAGATTCAAATGTAAAGAGGAGATGAATCACCTCTTGGGAAAACAAACTGAGTTTACTAATCCCACCTACAACCCACAGTGTGAACTTAAAGGGTAAAAAGTGTGTTCTCTTCCTCCTGAGCTCAGTTCATGGTTTTGTGCAGACTTCTCCCAAGGCAGGTGACCTGGGCCGCAATATACTTGCAGAGTTTGTGGCCCAGGTTTAAAATTGTGAGGATCCAAAGACTTCCAGAGTGTAGCTGTGCACATTTTTAAATGCATGCCCACATTTTTCTCTGGTGCCTGCCTACTTCTAAAAGAAAACAAGCTTCTAAATCCCTAGGCTTCTGTGTGTCGGTGAGAAAAGCAGAGTCAGTGCACATATCCGATGATAGGAGAAAACCTGCACCAACAGATTTGTTTACAAAACAGGGCCCAGCAAAGTCTGTCTCTTACTGCCACAGCAGGAGTCACGCAGCAAAACAAACACACACGAATCTAGGAAACAGCTCTTCCTCGGGGACGAAGGTATGCGAGTTTGTGATCCAACTGAGCAGTGTGCTACAAGGCGATTGTGTGGCTCAGGCCTGCACTAGGAATGTGCCACAAACGCTACACACACACACACACACACACACACACACACACACACACACGTTTACAGTATACCAGTTCCAACTCTGCTTCCTCTTTGGCATTAGTCTCAAGGTTATCTCTTCAGCACTGACTGACTTGTTCTACCTTTTAATTATTCATTTTCAATGTATTTCTATCTGGATAGGACAGTCCCTTTAAAGTCATCACAAAACAATGCAACATGCAAATTCTGCTTATTGCACCTTAATTAACTGCAGTGATCTAAGCAGACTTGAGAGTGTGAACCGCTGACCCTCAGCTTCACTGCGTGGAGCTGGGCCTTCGCCACGTCCAGCAGGCACGCGGCCCTCTCTGCTGCCGGCCCCTCCCACTTCCAGTGAGCGCTACACATTTGTCATTTTGTTCCTGGGCCAGGGCGACAGCCCTTTCAATCGTTTCACTGGCCAGTGAGTGACTATGTGGCCAGACATAGTAGGTTTTAGGCTCAGCTCTGCCAGAAGCAATGCATGTGACCCGCAAGGGAGTTACGTAACATCCACGGGGCTCAGTGTTCTCACCTACAAATTAGTTTTGAGAATCCGTGATGCACACAGTCACCATCTATAATCTCCTAAAATTCAGTTTCTGATGTTGCTGTGCTCTTCTAAAATCTTCAGTAATTCTGTTACATACAGAGGATAAAATTTAAGCTATTCAGCTTCTGGGTTTTTTTTTTTTTTATAAAGAATTTAAAAATAAAGGCGAAAGTCTCATATAAAACATTTAAGACACTACCCAAGCAGTAACAGCCTTAATAGAGACCATGTTTTGGTTTGCATACACTGTGTACTGCCCAGGGGCTTTATATCCACGGGTTCCAGCACTCATGATAGCAACGCCAGGTTGGTGTTGTTCCTCTTTAATTACAGGTCAAGAATCCAAGGTTCTATGAACATATCCAACATGTGTTAACATACCTCTGAAGCAGCAGGAACGGCACAAATCTACGTGGGCTGGATTGTACAGCACACTACACCATACAGAGTCCTTTAAAGACAACACAGTGTTTGGGGCCCTTATTACTTGAGGATCCATTACCTGAGTCCCTTTTGTTATCGAGCTGGATTAGAAAGTAAAGGTGATAATAATATAAAAATATTGACAAACACATCGTGATCTCTGAATGTCCAGCCCTGACTGACATCACCATCTGTTCCTGCTCATGTTCTCAGTTGGTGAAAATTACAGAATACAGTGCAACACAGTGAGGTCTGTGAAACTGCAGGCTTCCACTATACATAACTGTCTGAGTCTCACAGTCAATGAGACATACGGATCAATGAGAGTTTGAACAGCTAACATTAAGGAAGAGAACAACATAGATGATTACATGAGTGCTGGACTTCTTTTGTGTGTGGTACTGGGGATGGAACCCAGGGGCATTCTACCTCCGAGCTACACCCTCAGCCCTATTGTTTATTCTTTATTATGAAATAGGGTTTCACTGAGTTGCAAGGGGCCTCACTAAGTAGTAGCTGAAGCTGTCCTCGAACTGTGATCCTCCCGTCTCAGCCTCACAAATTCTGGGATTACAAGCATGTGCCACCATGCCCGGCTGGACTTTGAAGAGAAAATTGGTCTATTAAAACCTGAGGAAGGGCCCTGAAAATTTCGAGTGCTTCTACAAAAATCACCCTCTAGGATTCTGCCTCAGAAGTTAACATTCCATCCATCTTTGTTCTAAGGAATGATACTGTTGCATCGGGTCTCACACTTCTGTTACATAAAACATACCAAGCTTCAACTTTCCTTTTTACCTTCTAAGACTTAGCCCCAATAATATTATTTTTGGAAAATCTTAGTTTATTTTAAATGTGTTAGGTTCAGTTCTCTTAATGTAGCAATAGTTTTGTGGTAACAGGTATCTTCCGATAACAGAAGAGTGATATGTAAATAGCAGTCCACAAGATATGGAAAACTATTCTGCATACAAATGGAAAATAATGTCCTCATGTTCCTTGTCATGTCAATGTTCCCAGACCCCTCCAGATCAAAGAACAACCCAAGAAGCCAGGCTCATCAACTCCCTACCCCACACCTATGTGGCAACCCCTCAGGATAAATCCTAACCTCACATGATTCACTACATTGATTCTGTCTTTGCCCAGTCACCTGAAGAGCTCAACTTCTTTTGAGAAGAATCAGGAGTCAGTAAGAGTTTTATTTGTAATAATCCTTTTTAAAAAGGCCCCCCGCTTTATCAAGACTCCTTCTGACATAACGTGTGTATACACTTGTGTATACATAAAATGGTTTTGTTTTCTACAAATATCCTTCAATCAAAAGTCCAGAGGAAGGCTATTTGAAGAAAGATTTAATGGGATTTGTAATGAAAAACCTCAAATGCATACTGACCTAACTAAGATAGGTTTGGAATACAAAGTGTCCTTGTTTTAAGCTTGCTTTTTCTAGTGACTACAATGTTCACCTCCAAGATTCTAACAAAACAAATTTGTCTCACATGTCAGAAAGAAACCCAAGGAGGAATGCCTTGAAAAGATTCTCTTAAGTTGGTTAATGCCGAGGCCTCCACTCTAAGTGAATGGAATGCTGCCAGCGAGCTCTCGGCCTTGCAAGACTGTTGTTTGCTATAGAGATCAGAGCTAAGAGACAGTTCTGTGATACTGTGGGATAGTTCCTTCCCTGAAAGCAAAGTAACAGGTTACTCTCCATTAAGAAAAATCCAGCCGGGCGTGGTGGCGCACGCTTGTAATCCCAGCATTTGGGAGGCTGAGACCGGAGGATTGTGGTTCGTGGATAGCCTCAGCTACTTAGTGAGGCCCTCCACAACTCAGTGAGACCCTGTTTCAAAATAAAGAATAAAGAAATTAGGCAGGGAGTGTAGCTTGGAGGTCAAATGCTTCTGGGTTCCATCCCTACCCGCAAAAAAAAAAAAAAAAAAAAAAGAAAAACCCAGTGCTGCCATCTACGTATTATAGTTCTGATTCCTTCTTCATGTACATGCAAAGTGTAGAGATGCTTAATAAGAAAGTGTATAGATGCCTAAAAAGGAACAGTGTGACATTCCTATGTAAACACAGGCAAAGGCCTTTCTGGAATCAGAAATCTAAAACGGGCCTGGGATAGGCAGGAGGGAGATGGTAAGGAAGAGTGCCCTTTCAGCAGTTTGAAACTTTTGACGGTGATCCCAAAAGATTTGTTAACACAGCGCTGGTTTCCCAAGAAGAATTTTCACTGACCCAAAGGTAGTATAATGATGTTGTTGAAGTGTCTATTAATCAAGGCCACTGATAATGATATTCTCCCTTGCAGGCTGAACGGCAGCTGAATACACAAGCAGCCAGTGCGGCTCGGGGCTGCCACTCCATTTAGTCCCCAGCAGCAGCGGACTCTGTGCTTGAGATGCTCCGGGGGGGATGCTTGTTTTGGAGACCATTCAGCAGGTAGAGCTGGGCTTCCTCCATTTAACCAGGTCACCCAGGCATGGAATGCACAGCTCTGCCAGACAGGGAGCGTTGCGGATGCCTGAGAAACAACAGCTTGTTCGGGCTACTGATGCGGAGAGAGGGCTGCGGTTTCCTTCTTCTCTGTTTTGAATGGCAGCCTTGACGTCACAACAGCTAGGAACTACTGGAGGGACAAATAACAAGGCAAAAGCCAAAAGGGCCTGGCTCCTGTCACTGTGGCAGGGCCATTTTAATCTAGTTCTGACACCTTCTGTGCCTGCAGTATCAGCATGAGCAGAGATGAAGGACTAGAGCTGAAACGTAGAGGCATTCTCCAGGCTAATAAAACAGACCTCTGGCCAGTGCTAACTGGCTTCAAAACCTGGATCAATGACAATTCCCGAGTTAAATTTTTTTTTTCTGACAGCACAGATTTCCCAGGGAATGCTTGAGGGATTCTGCTGATGGCTCAGACATTGGCACTTTCCCTGAGGGGCTACACTTCCTGTTTCTAAAAGCAGACCTTCTTTTCTTTCTTTTTTTTTTTTTTTAAGAGGACTGGCACATAAGAATCCTCAGACATATGAGAGGCTCATGAAAGCAGGCAGCTTTTGCAGGACCAGGATAGAAACGTCCTTTTGGGCAGGTTATAATTTAAGTTTGAGCAAGTAAAAATGTGGGTTAGCACCTAACTCCAGTTGCTGAAACACATGGCTGAAAATATGGGATGCTTGTAGGCCCACCTCACCATCGTCTATGATGAGCTGTCTATGTAAGTCACCAGGAACAGTTGGAAAAGCATGGTATTTCATTTTCAAATTTAAATAAAAATTATGAATCATATTTGGCTACACGAGTGTCAGATCATTTATTTCCACCATAAATGCAATGCTAACCATACACACCCTTCGTCTTCTCCCTTCACAGAACAGGGAAGAGCTTCTGCTGCCACACATTCGCTCAAAGTTCAATCTCCTGTCTTTGGAGGACTAACGACTTTCTCCAAACCTATCCCTACAGTACTCAGGGGACTCCGAGACAACACATGCTGGAAACCCAGAGGTCGGGAAGGGTGCCTCTGAGCGCTGTGTGGAGGCTGTGGAAGCACCTGCTCTCCACTTCTGGGCTCCTCTGTGGTCAGGAAGTTCTGCAAAAGGTACACTTCTGCGACACTCAGCCCCACTACACCTTTATGACAATGCTGGGGACTGAACCCAGGGCCTTGCTCATGCAAGGCAAGCACCCTAGCCCTGAGCCACTGCCCAGCGCCTCAGTCCCTCTCATCAGCGCTTTCTTACCTTAGTGGAATGAACTCTTTCCTGAGACCATCATGTCAATTCAGTACTGATCCATGAGAATCATATGCTATGAAGACTTACACACTTTCAAAGATAAAAGAGGATACAATTCTGGTTCAAGATTCACTTACAAGGCTTACAAGAGAATACACTCCTTTTTCCCTCTAAGAGTTCCTACTAGCTTATGTTCTCTGCAGGTTGCTGAGGCCTGTTCTGGAATCTACCTAGGCCGGGTCTTTGGACTCAAATGACCCTGCCTAGGTAGATAACAAGTTCTTTTTCTTGTTGTCTTAAAAATAAATCCAAGTATGTTCAGTGATTAAACAATGGAGTACATAATACAAAGCTGACTTTTTAACTATAGTTTTTTTCTTCTTCTTCAAATGGTTGTTTTACCTAAGAGGTTAAACTTACACTAGCCCTATTTGACTGTTACATTCAAAAGGCAAATGCTACTGTAGCCCTACCTGTTTCTATTTCATAAGAGTTTTTTATAGTTTAAGAACTATAATTAAGTTTCCTCTGAACTGATTTACTAAACTTCAGTTTTCAAGAAGAAAATGACGGTGTTTCTCAAATCATTACATTTCAAGAGGGGGGCAATTTATTTTTATTATTCTAGTGTGAAGAATAAGAAAACCTTTCTTTCCAATCTGTATTCTGATTAGAATTTTTAATTGTTCGAATTCCTGGTTATAAGCTGCAGTAAACAAGGTGATATTTAAAAGAGAGAAAGGAAAAACAAAGTCACGATGTGATTAAAACCCTACACACATCTTTACTCCAAGGCAGGTGCTCTGACAGTCTGGGTATTCAGAAGATGCTGACCATTGCTGGGGTCTGGATTTAATTCATGTCATCAAGAAGGTATCAGATTTAAATTGTCCACAAAAGACCCAGAAACTCATGGAAATGGTGGCAGTGAGGTGAAGTGTTAACATTATAAAGAGGTTTATTTAAAAACCACTTAGCTATGCAGATCAATCACAAATTGGAAGAATCAAATGTTTAATGCTCTAGTGTTCTAACTCTGGGGGGAAAATGTTACAAATATCATTTTCAGCTTCACAAAGTTTCTGCTCTATTTTCTCATTTGGAACTGCTTAAAAATGTGTTGTTTTTCAAAGACAGGCTCAATTTCTAAGAATATATATATGTTGTTTTTTAGCCCTGGTTGCTTTTAGTCAGAAGGGCTAAAGAAGGGATGCATCTGTTTTGAGTGGACTTGAAGTCAGATCCTGAGAATTCAGACCTGGACATGGGACCTGAACTATTTATGCTTGCTTTACTGGGAGGGCTGAAAAGAACCCGAGTTCCACAGTTCACTCAAGTGACAGGAAACAGGTGCCAAACTGCTTCCAGCACACTTGCAGAGGACGGGCAATGGATGGGAGGTTTGCTGACCTGCACCAGGCTCCTGCGGGGCGGGGTGGCGGCCTTCCTTGCATCATGTGCCCTCTTGCTAGAAGAGAGGACCAAAGCCTCTCTCCCCTTCAGGACACTGGTGGGATTTCCCCTTGAGTTTCCTTTTTGTGTATGTGTGACACTGGGGATTGAACCCAGAGGCTCTGAGCTACATCCCTGGCCCTATTTTGTTTATTCTGAAATAAAGTCTTGCTAAGTTGCTGGGAGCTTACTCAGATGATCGCCTCAGATCTGTGATCCTCCTGTCTCCACACAAGTACTGGGATTAAAGGCCTGCTCCACTATGCCTGGCATGAATTTTCTTTCAGAAATGACATCTGTTGCAAACATCATATAATGAACTCTCCTTTTTCCAATTCTTCTTCTGGAAATGGTAGTGAATAAGTATACCCTAGCATCAACTCATTTGTTTAAAAAAAAAAGGTAATTAATTCTTAAATACATTAAAAAAGTTTTCTTCTTCATTTGATCATATTCAACTCATCTAATCCTATAATGCAGTTTTAGGATTAGGTGCTGAGAAGCTACTTTTCAGAGACTGTCAACTTGAGCATGTTAAAAAATTACCTATCTGGCCAGGCATGGTGGCGCACACTTGTAATCCCAGCATTCGGGAGCCTGAGACTGGAGGACTGTGGTCTGCAGCCAGCCTTGGATACTTATTGAGGCCCTTTGCAACTCAGTGAGACCCTGTCTCAAAATAAAGAATAAAAAATAGGACTGGGGGTGTCGCTCGGAAATAGAATGCCCCTGGGTTCCATCCCCAATACTGAAAGAAAAAAATCTGTCCTTGAAAACCCTTTAATACCTACTTTCAAGAGTGATTCTATACTAGAGAATTTGATGAAACCAAGTCTTTAAGCTTATCCAGTTACCTTCTGGTAGGTGACAGAGAGCTGCTGTTGCCCTGCGCCTCCGCACGTGTGCAGAGCTAACACATGCCCGGCTCTGTCTAGACTCACCGCTGCTCCTGTGCCTCCTGCGTGGCCACCACAACCTGCAACTGCTCAATTGCCTGTTGCTGTTCCTTCAACTTGTCTATAAGCTCCGCAGAGGCAGGATTAACAGCTATGGTGTGTGTTCTTGTATGAACACTGTGGATGATAGGAGGGAAAAAAAAGGGGAAAAGAGGGAAGGAAAAATAAGGTAGAAAGAAGGGGAGTGTAAGAAGGAAGGGCCTCTGAGCCTGTAATCCCTGTGATTCTGGAGGCTGAGGCAGGAGACTGCAAACATAAGGCCAGTGTCACTGACTTGGACAGCCCAAGTCTCAAAACAAACTTAAAGGTGATGCTCACTACTTCATAGAAGTGGCTACTGGGCCACAGCCTGGGCACCTAGCAAGTCTCAGCAACGCCACCCGATACAGGAAACGGCCACAAAATCAGCAAAGAACAGGCAGCCACAGGCAAAGAACTTGTCAAAATGCAGCACAGAGGAAGTCAGGGCGAAGGTTTCTCTGCGGGGAAGTCCCACAGACCATTCCAGAGTTGAAGCACCTTGTCTGCGAGCAGTCACCAACAAGAACTTGTCCTGCTGGGCCACGTGGAGCCCTACTGTGGTCTCTTTCTTTCTGTGCCACAACGGTCTAAGGCCCTCCTGTCAGGCAGGGCTGAAGGTAAATTCCTTCCCTTTGCAGCTGCCCTGTAAATCAGGAGAATCAGCAGAGAACGCATGTGCTTGGGAGTCCTTGCTTCACGACTACCTTCCCCAAAATCCATTCAAACTCCATCTGGCAAGCTTGGATAGTCAGCTTTCATTTTGCTGAAACACTGCTCTCCCAGTTGTGTTTCTCCATCAATCCATCAAAATGGATTAACAGCTGGTAACTGCGATCTGTCTGGCAACCTTGTGGTGGTCAAGGTGACAGATCACTGCCTGACCCTGTCCTCAAGTGCTTCACAACTCAGGCTGTAGTCTCCCTTCTCCTACATCTTTTCTTTGACCAGTGTGGCCTTTTCATAAGCACGGGAAGCTGATTCCATGATACCCATCACCAGGCAAGAATGGCAGGGAGGCGCCGACTCAGGAGGCTGGGTGAGCCCGCCACACTGTCGCATTCCCATCACGCCTTCCTGATGGCAGTCAGATGGCTGTGAGCAGGACATTGTACACTCCAGTTCATCTGCAAGAGCGCCCCGGTGCAGCCACAGCTGGTGGTCATTGCAGGCGCCATAACCCTTGGGCGTGCCCCGGTGGGACACAGAGCCAAGGGCCCAGGGCCCATGACCTAATCCTAGTGCTGAGGTGTGTTTGTCAAAGGCCCTCAGAGAAAATCATGTTTTCTCTGGCTGGCTTAGCTTCCTTGCTTTAAAAGGATTCTTTAGCATTTATTGCAGTAAAATTAACTTTCATATTTCTGCCAGATCCCCTGGAGATATATGGTTTGTTAACACAAAACAAATGTGACAATTGAAAGGCAGGAGCCTCGGATCCTAGTCCCTGTCCCCTACTCACTCATGGGGCAGCTGTAGGCAAAGAGCTTAAATCAAGCAAACATCATCTGCACCCAGCCCAGAGTGGGCACTTGGAGGTGGGCTGTTCCCTGGAAGAGCTGAGCTGGGCTCTGAGGCAAGCCTAGATACTAGGCCCACATAGACAGAGAGAGCCCTCTGTTGGGGCCCCAGGTGTGTGTGGGGGATTGGTCGCTAGGTTCAAGGTAGACATGATGAAGTATGGTTCTAAAATGGCTGAACTTTTAAAGCTGGAGGGCCTGGGAGAAGCCTGTCACTTAAAGAAGGGCAACCCCAAACAAGGACTAAGAACACAGCTTTTCAAATGAACTTGAATCCCAGGTCCACCTTTTATGAGCCCTGATTTCCTCATCCATGAAGCATGAGTAAATAAGACATCCTTCTCACAGATTGGTTTAAGATTAGAAGAGTTAATACCAGTTTAAGTAGGTACTCAGTGAACATCAGCTATTAGCAAAAAGCTAACAAAGTCCTATAATAAAATATATTCATTACACGTACAGTATGCTTCAGTTGACAAAGCAAACTTACCTATATGGTTGTATTTGGCTGTCACAAAACTCCATGAGAGATTAATACCGATACTTCTCCTTCACCCTCTCCTGGAGAGCTTGTGAACCCCCCCCCCTCTATTCTCTTGGAAGCTCCTGCTTGTCTCACTTCAGCAAAGTTACCAAGCAGATGTGAAAGCCAACCAATGAGCAAACACTTAAGAACTAAAAAGTCAGGCATGGCAACACATGCCTATAACCCCAGTGCTCAGAAAGCTGAGACAGAGGATTGCAGGCTTGAGGCCACCATTTGGCAAATTAGCAAGATCCTGCTTTATAATAAAAAATAACAAGAGTTGCGAGTATAGCTCTGAGGTAGAATCCCCCTGGGTTCAATCCCCTACCAAAAACAACCAACCAAGCAACAAAGAAATGAAAATAATCACTGTTAACATAAAAATCTTACCTGATTTGTTAAATCCCATTCCATACACAGCTGGAGAGAGAATGTGTCAGGTAGCACTATGTGCAGACACTCCACCCCAGAAGTCTCCCTTGCATCAGACTTGACCACCTACCTCCTGTACAACATCTCTCTAGCTCAGCAAATCTCAAGAAGAACACTTTGTTTTTTCCCCCTCTCCTCCTATAAACAAGCTAGTCGATATTAACACATATCCATGCACTAGAATATTATAGCAACATAGATGAAGGAACTGTTCACATGACATAAAGGTTAAAAAAAAAAAAAATCAAGCCAGGCGTGGTGGCACACGCTTGTAATCCCCGCATTTGGGAGGCGGAGACAGGAGGATCACGCAGGTTAGAAGCCAGCTGTGCTGGCTTAAGAGACCCTGTTTTCAAAAATAAAAAAGTATAAAATAGGTCTGGAAGTGTAGCCCGGAGGTAGAAGGGCTTCCAGGAACCCCAGTACCATCAAAAATAAATAAATAAATAAATAAATAAATAAATAAATAAATAATCAGGCTGTAAAAATCCCACAGAGTGTGAAACCATTTTCATGTGTCTCAAAATAGCTTTAGTAATGCACACTTAATGACAAAAATATATATTTTCCTAAAATCAAAAAATGATAAATTTCTGTATAATGGGAAAGCAGGAAAATGATAAGAATAAGGTACGGAGAGGAGAAGAGAGGAGAGGAGGGGAGGGAGAGGGAGGGAGGGAGGACAAATTGATCCCAGAGTATTTGTAATGTGCTAATTTTTAAATTGAATATGATTTCTCTGGTATACATTTTTAAATTGTGCTTTAGAAAAGTCTATTTAATTTCACATATAATGTTTTCCTGTGGGGTTGAAGAAAGGAGACTGGATTAAACCCAGAGATATTCTACCTCTGAGCTATACCCCAGTCCTGTTTAAAAAAAAAAAAAATTAAAACAGGGCCTCATTAAATGACCATGTGCTGGCCTATGTGATTCTCTTGTCTCAGCCTCCCAAAGGCCAGGATTATAGGCCTGCACCACCTTGCATGGTTGTTACATATAATCTTTGGTATATATCAAATGACTAATTAAGAAGAAATGCCACCCACAAAATTTGTGTTGAAAGTAACTCGTATTTGAAAACAATAAACTAAGCAATAGAGAAGAGTAAATCTTTCTTAAAAATAGGGCAATTAATTTATGCCCATAAAGTTAGTTGCAGAATATCATTACTTCAGCAGGATGAATAAAACATACAAGGAGTAGTGGCTCAAGTGTCAGTGGGAAAACGACCATGTTTGCAGATGAGAACAAATGTATTTAATCAAGAATCTTTTCTCTATTTTGCTAGGCTTTCTTTCTTAAAAGCACAGAGAACTGGTGCTACTTGGTGACGTACTGTTTAGCAGGTGGGTGATCTGCAGCTTCCTGGATAAAGACCATGTTCCTGCTGGTCTCTGAGGCCAAGGGTGGGCAGGAGCAGCTCAGAGCCCTAGTGCCCTGTCACAGGCCACCCACTTTAAGTTACTCTTCTTTCCCCATCAGTCCTGACAGCTGGCAGTGTGTTGACTCAATGTGTTTTCTTTTTTCTAGCACATCTCAGTTGCAATTCTTAAAATGAACATAGAAACAGAGGCGATTTTTAAAGGAAGTGACCGAGCTTAAAATTCCCCTAGGCATGATGTGCCTTGTTTATCGATCTGTTTGAACAGGCAAAAAACAAAAAAGAGGCCGATATATTTCATGTACTTTTTATGTAAGAGTTGGATCTATCTGAATGGCCAGGGAGAGGGAAAGAGTTTGATTTAGCTTTGGCATGAAGTTTATGAGAAGAAATGTCTTTGTAGCTAGTCCTAAATATTATGGTAACTTGGACTGAGTTAAGTCTCTGAGGGAGAAGTTGCCACATGTTGTAACGGAAGCCACTGGGCTTGGCAAGGCAGGGATGAAAGAATTACAATTAAAGCAACACCATCTCTATCATGGCGGTTAAGTGCCAGGGAACCACTGCACCGGCCGCCGTTCCCATGGCTGACCAAATCCAGTACTGTCCTTTCAAATCAGTCTTTACTGTGTTCTGAAGACCCTAAAACGCTGAAGTTGTTTTCTGATGAATTCTTACAGAAAACTTTTTCGTTCTTCTTATCAACAAAAAAATTTAAAAATTCAGAGCTGGGTGTGGTGGTGCATGCTTGTAATCCTAGTACTTAGGAGGCTGAGACAGGAGAATCACAGGTCTGCGGCCAGCCTCAGCCAGTCAGGCCCTCTTCATCTTAGTGAGACCCTGATTCAAAATAAAGAATAAAAAATAGGGCTGGGGGTGTAGCTCAGAGGTAGAATGCCCCTAGTAACACACACACACACACACACACACACACACACACACACACACACACACACCTTTAAAATTCAGAAAGACGAGTGCTAGCAAATATTCTGAGTTTGGAAAGGTGGGGTTTTTTTCCCCCAATGTATTAATTTTATAGATCCAAGAAGATAAGGCTGCCTTCTGCTTTGCTGTACATGACACCACCTCCTACTTAAATGCTGGCAGAGCACATTCTTGCCTGTGTCTGTCTCACTATTTTGACTGGTCATTCCCAAACATAAATGGCCCTACTATGAGGTTTCACAAAGCCATGCAAAGATTCTCACCCTTTCCTGGTAAAAAGCCAGCTGTTCATGTGTTTTTACTGCAGTTTTTACAAGTCCTTGGATTGGGTATAGGTTCTTAAGCATCTTACACCGATGAGAATGGTTTCTAGCTATCCAGTTTTTTTTAACGTTAAAAAATGATAAAAGACAAAGTTATCTCATAGAACAAGAGTGCACAGAGACCCATATATTCCTGTTTTTATTAAATTATTTATTTATTTTATTTATTGTAGTACTGGGGATTGAACTCAGAGGCATTCCCCCAGCTACACCCCAGCCCTATTTTTTATTCGTTATTCTGAGACATGTTCTAAGTTGCAGAGGGCCTCACTAGGTAGCTGAGGCTGGCCAAGAACCTGTGGTCCTCCTGTCTCAGCCCCCAAGTACTGGGATTACAAGCGTGCACCGCCACAGCTGGCTATATTCCTCTATTTAATGCAGCACACAGGACCAGCAGCTATTCTTTTAGACCATGCCATCTTCAAACAAAACAAACAAAAAACAGGAGAAAGAAATTCACATGATTCACTATAGCTCTTCCAGAAATCATCCTCACATAGTTGAACAATTAAAGAGAAGCCTGTAAGGTAAGTGGAGACTAAACACTGATGCTGCAAAATTATGATTTATATGTTGTGATCAAACTTGAGTCGTAATTTACTGTTTCTAAAAGGAAGAATAAGCTTTCATAAGGTATTGAATACAGTATCATTTATTTCTAGTGATGAAAAGCAAAGGAAATAGAGAGTACAAAAAGTGGCACAAAATATAAATATAAATGATACAATTTCAGTTTTCAAAGTGGCTTTTCATGTATTCCCATGTTCTCTCATTTAAAAAGCAAGGAAGTATGTTTATAAAAGATGGGACAAGATGGGCATGGTGGTGCACGCTTATAATCCCAGTATTCGGGAGGCTGAGACAGGAGGATCAGGGATCACAGGCAGCCTCAGCTACTTAGTGAGGCCCTTTGCAATTCAGTGAGATCCTGTTTCAAAATAAGGAATTAAAAAATAGGGCAAGGGGCCGGGCGTGGTGGCGCACGCTTGTAATTCCCACACTTGGGAGGCGGAGACAAGGAGGATCTCGCAGGTTTGAATCCAGCCGCGCTGGCTCAAGAGACCCTGTTTCCAAATAAAAATATAAAATAGGTCTGGGAGTGTAGCCCGGAGGTAGAAGGGTTTCCAGGAACCCCAGTACCACACACACACAAAAAAAATGGGGGCAGGGGTGTAGCTTGGAGGTAGAATGCCCCTGGGTTCCATTCCTAGTATTGCCAGAAAAAAAAAATAAAAGAGGAGACAAACAAAGGCATGTGTTTAAAATATGTAATCTGGTGATTCCTTCAAAACACTAGTACCACTTTGGGGTTATCGCAGGTCAGTGTAAACTACAAGCTATAAAAGATGGTCCTGATGCGGATGACAGAGATGCAGGTGACATGGCCTAGGCTTCCCCTTGGTAAGGAGACCTACTAGCATATCACTGTATTACCTGACTTAACCCCAGGCAACAGGAGGACCAGGAGGGTGTGCCCAGTCCCGGGGAGGACAAGCCTGCAGGACCAGTGTCCATAGCAGCACCTGGGAGCGCCAGGTAGGCACTAGGAGGGGTGAGGGCTGTGTAAAGTGAGAGGGCACCCAACTAAAAGGGCTGCTCCCAACTTCCTGCCTGCGTGGAAGCCAGGTCCACTCTCCTTCTGCCACAGCGGAGAACACAGCAGGCTCTGTGGGAGAGGCCCTGATGTCAGGTCAGCCAAAGGGCCAAATCTGCCCATTCTCAGCAGCAGGTCCTGGAAGCAGTTACTTAAAACTTTCCAGGCTTCTCTTTTGCTTGTAGAATGAGGACACTACTATTTACAATGCACAGTTATTATTAAAGAGAAGTACTTAAATCATGGTGGTTGCTCTGTGTATATAAAAATATACGTGTGTGCATGTGTGTGTGCGTCTTCTTTGCTTTTATTAACGTTTACACAGTACTTACTCTGTTCCAGGCACTGCTTTAGCACTCAATTATCAGAACCCTCTGCGGCAGGTGCTCATTTTACAAATGACCACAGAGAAGGTAAACCATCTGTCTGAGGACACACACCAGATAATGTAGAAGACTGCCGAAGAAATGTCAAATATGAAGATGCGTTATCAGATGCCATACTAGACCGGCATCCCACGAGTTACCATAAAAAGTCTCCTTTTCCTTCTTTCAGTCTCTAACTCTTGCAGTGTAGGTTGCTCTGGCTGCCTGTACTTGTGATTCCCATTTCTCCTTCATTTCTCACAGGCCTCTCCCACCTCTGTCGCCCAAGCACCTGCTCTGTGAGGACTAAGCCTCGGATCACACCCCTGTGCCCCTCGTCAGCTCCCACCCCAAGCCCTCCTTCAGCAATGCTGCCCAAGCCTTCTTATTTTGCTGGGACCTCATGGACTTCCAGGGCACTGAACTCTCCGTTTGTTTTCCTGCTTTCCTCTGAGAACTCTCTGGTCTCCCATCTCTTAACCCTTGTCAAAGACCTAGTCCTGCCTCCCTCTAACCTTTCCCTGCTTCTCTTGCTCCTCCTCTCTACTGAGAGGCCAGCCTCCAGCCCCACACTGCCTCACCAGCTTCCAACTCCACAGGCCCTCTCGGCCCCCACGCCCTGTGGCTTCAACCTCCAGGTGGAGACCTACCCAAGGCCAGTGTCTGAGCTTCCAGCTCCCATCTCCAAGGACCAGCCTCTCCCCTCCTGTCACCGAGGCCCTCGCAGGACCCGGGGCTTGCCTTCTGAACTGCTTCACTTCTTTACTAATCAACCATGACATCCTCTCTGATCACACCTGGCTCTTCAGCTTTCTTTACCGACTGCTTAAGACCCAGCCCTCTGGTCCCAGCGTGTGTCACCAAACCTAAAATCCTAGCTCCAAATCCCATTCTTTCACCGGGCCCTAGTTAGGAAGCAATAACATACAAACCAGCCACCTCACTTAGAAACTTGCACGTTAACGTGTATTCTCCCCCTCCCTTGTCTTCCTAAAGAACCCCCAAATTCCAGCAGGGCTACCCTGCTTCCTAGCAACCAGACGCCCTCCACTCCCCATCCCTCCGCCACCAGCTCTCGCAGCCTCGGCTCCTCAAAGGCCTCCTACCCAGTTGTCCCACTTCCAGTACTTGCTTCCCTAAAGTCTGCTCTCCAGCAGACAGGCTCATCTTTCCAAATTACATCACCATGATGCTTAAAATTCACCAAAAGTGCCTTACATCCCTAAAAATGACCAAATTCCCTAACACGGCTCCTGAGGCATTGCTTGCTCTGGCCTTGACCTACCTCTCTGGCCCTGTTCCTTGCAAATACTCCCTCTGCTCCGGCCACATGTTCAGTTGTCCAGCTGTCCTGGGCTCCCCTTTAGCCTCTTGGTACATTCTGTCTCCCTGCCTAGAATATGATCCCTTTTTAAGCTTGGCTCTCATCATCTGAATCTAGTGTGAAATATCACAACTGCCTCAAGGTTTTCCGGCCCAGGTAGGTTCCCCTGCTAAGGTACCTAATGCTCACCTGCACTGCCCCTGGCCCACCATGGCACGTCTCCCCATCAGCCTGTTGGCTCTGAAGAAAGACAATGCCAGTCTGCTGCTGGCGGTCCGCAAGGATGCTAAGCAAGTATCTGCTAAGTAAGCATGCATGCTGGTGATTCTTAGCCTCCTGTCTTCAACCTTAACTTTGTCCTTAGGTTCGGCTCTTCATCTCAGCCTTTTGATGGACACCTTAATGTGGGAATTCTGCCAGCACCGACACTGAGCATGTGCAGAATGGAGCGGGAATGTCCTGCCACCTATACCTCGGGATGAAAATACCTGCGGCCGAGGACTGGGGGGATGGAGTGAGGCCGTACCTGTGACGGGCCAGCAGATGGCCAGGAAGCCAAGGGCTCCTGCCTCCAAAACTCTGGGGCTACTTTTGTGCCCGTCTTTTGCCCACCAGCCAATGCCTATTAGCCAGGCCCTTCCAAAGTCCTGCCTCTTGAGGTTGTCCAGCCTCTGTGCTCCCTCGGTGTCCCCTCAGTTAGGCTCTCCCCTCCGGGACTGGACATCACGGCAACTCTGCTGGGCCGCCCGCTCTGGCCATTTCACCACCAAGGCGACCCCTACACTGACACCCAGTGAGACTTCCTCAGGGAAAGCCACTGCCACCTCCTGCTCAGCCGCTCCGACTTGGGGGGCTTAGACCATTAGTCATCAAGGGCCTCCCAGGGCATGCCGCCACGGACTTCTGTCCTCGCGTCTTCCCATTGGTCACTTATTCACGCTGCCACCTAGCGATGCCCTGTCGTGATTCCCGCTGCACCCAGGACTCCTCATCCCACCCAGGCCCCTGTCCTTGTCGCCTTGGGTGGGGACGCTCTCCCTCCAAGTCCAGCATTTCCCCTCAATGTCTGGCTCAAGCGCTCCTTATCCCTGCAGCACTTCTTGGCCCCTGCCATCGTTCCCACAATCGTGTGGTGTGGTTAAGTTATTCCTATACTGTTTATATGTTTCTTTCCCTGCTTTAATTTTTGCCTGTGCACAGAACCTTAGCTTCAAGGGCAGCATCAGGTCCCTGCCAAGACCGTCATACTCAGGGCACCTCCAACAAATGGAGGCTCCGTATATGTGTCTACCCCCAGAGTCCCAACAGAGGAGAACCGGCCCTCAGTGTCCGCAGCTGGCCTTCTGAGAGCTCCTAGGACAGTGCCTGGGAGTGACCAGCATGCAGCAAGTAGTTTGCAAAACTGGGGATTGACCCCAGGGGTGTTCTACCTCCAAGCTACACCCTTAGGCCTATTTTATTTATTTTTAAAACAAAGCCTTGCTAAGTTGCTGAGGGTCTCACTAAGTTTATGAGGCTGGCCTCAAAACTATAATCCTTCTGTCTCAGCCTCCCAAGTACTAGGATTACAAGTGTGGGCCACTGCATCAGGGTCTGCAAATAATTTTAAGTGAAATTATTCACAAGTAATACCAACTATTGGCCATGGGACAGAAAGTCTGTTCCCCTGAAATATAACAAGAGGGGGATGTGAAGAAGCCTGAGATATAAGGACACCTTCAAGTTCACCATCTCTCCAAGCCAAACAGCAACTCTCCTCAACAAACAGATCATGTGAGGCTTGGAGTAGTCAGCATGCCAAGTACCCAGTGGTAACTGTGAAAAAGAATCCAAGGCCATTCTAACAATGTCCAAAGCCTTTTTGGTCCTTACCTTTCTATACAGCCATAATTTCTTGGGGGATGGCTTATTATCAAAGTCTTTCAATTAACTGATAATTATATACTTTTAGAATTAATCCTAGTCTCATCTTTAAAATAAGAAAATTTCCAAGGGTTTTAATTTCCAAAATTCCATTATGTATACTACTTTATCAATCACGTACATTAATTCTCATATTTCTACCAACACAGACACACACACACACACACACACACACACACACACACTCACACACACACACACACACACTCTATATAAACATACACATATACATTTGGGTATGTGGGCATGCTGAGGATTGAACTTAGAAGTATTCTACACCTTTGAGATATACTCCCAGCCCCATTTTAGTTTTTAATTTTTAAATGGTCTCGCTAAGTTGCTAAGGCCGGCCTCAAACCTGCAATCCTTCTATCTCTGTCTTTTAAGTACTGCGATTCCAGGTGTGTGCCACCATGCCTGGCTCCCAAAGCTCTATCTTAAAATTTTATTTTAGCCCTATCAGAGATGCACCGAGTGTATCTCTGCTGCGTGCCTGCCAGTCTCCAGCGTTGCTTCCCCCCACGCATTCATCCCACCGGGTAGTGCCCTGATGGAATAGCGGGTTCGTGGCTTCTGATGGTGTAGAAGTACTCCTGGGGAGGAGAGGGCAGCCCACTGACCGTGACGACAACAGCACTTCAACCTGTTGGTGGATCCTCTGTTTTAATTATCGGAGCGAGCGCCTGGCTTCTTCCTACCCTTCAGCACAGATTCCCACCACTGCAGAGTAAAAGGCGACAGAAGGCTCCTGAGGCAATGGCAGACAGGAGTTCTCACTGTGTCCCTGCACAGGGACAGGATGGTAGTGAAGCTCAGAGTCTTCCCAGCTAATGTTCTCTGGATGTCTGTGTGTCTTTTGCCACATGAGTTCGAGTATTAATCGTATTTCTTCCGAATCACAGTTTACAGGCATGCTTCATTTTTTTTTTTTTTTTTTTGGTGGTGCTGGGGTTCCTGGAAGCCCTTCTACCTCCGGGCTACACTCCCAGACCTATTTTAACATTTTTTTTATTTGGAAACAGGGTCTCCTAAGCCGCACGCGCGGCTGGCTTCGAACCTGCGCGATCCTCCTGTCTCTGCCTCCCAAGCGCGGGGATTACAAGCGTGCGCCACCACGCCCGGCCGGCATGCTTCATTTAATTAGTTAATTTAATCCTCTTAATATGAATACTAAAGGGTAAAACTGAATTAATTTAAATCACACCTTAAATATTTAGATATTTAGTTGAATATCTCAAATTACTGCATGAAAGAAAATGAAGAAGCTAAAAGGCCCTGCCTGCTCAGCACTGCGCATCCTGCTCGGATGACCAGGGACTCACTTTTCCAGTGTCAGCGAACGCTACAAACAGGACACGAGTGTCTTCACAAACTGTGCTGACTTCCCATCATCCAACAATATACGCATGTCTGTCTCTAAGAAAGCTCACCGGGAGCTGGTGACATTTGGAAGTTGACAAATGTAAATTTGAAAATTGTAAACTTTGACAAATGTAAGAAATTAATGCTCTAACTCTCGCACGAGTGTTCCACATACAGTGCAATGGAGTTAAGAAACAGCACATTTCCATGTCACAAAGACAGTTCTACGATCCAGCACATTCTGGGAAGCTGCGCTGAACAGAGTGTGGAGAGACCCAACCTTTGCAGAACTGTTAACTGTTTCCTTAAGTATATAAAAACTGAAAATAAATAACAAGATTTTAAAATTTTTCAGCTCCAATAAAAGCTTCTATGGAAGACAAAGTATATCTCATATGCTCTTAAATACTTCTAAAAGCAGCAAATATTTCTTCCATTGACAAAGAGGGAAACTGAGGCAAGAAAGCTAAATCATTTTGTTAGAGTACTCTGCATCTCAAAAGCGATTAAGCCATGACCCCAAGCTAACCAAATTCTCTAACCTATTCTCATGAGAAAGGGGCTAACTGAAGGAGAAACACTGTGGATTATTCTCGTGAGTGTTCCAGGAAGGTGCAGCGGACCACTGAGCCCCTCGAACACCTGCGAACAACCCCGCCTGCGTTCTCCTGAGATGACAAGAGCATGTCAGGAGTAACAGATGTCTTTGATATTCCCGCACACGTCCCGTCTACCCAGCCACATCCTGCCGTCTTCCGATCATGCCCAGTGGAACCATTTTTTTTTTAAATGAAAAAGTAAAATCAATAAAAGTAAATCTCCCTACTTTTCCTGCCAGTAGTGTCTTCAGTAACTAAAGGGATGGAGACAGCAACCCAGAGGTTACAATCAGCTATAATCCGAGTGGAATTCTAAGCGGTAAGTGCACGTTAGGAACTTTCTGTTTTTTCACGAGTGCCATGCATACTTATGCTACTATCCATTCTGAGACAGACAGACCTTCAATGACCTTCTGGGTCACTGACTAGGGAGAAAGCTGGCTTAGAAAAGAGTGGGAGAAAAGTGAAGGGGGGCTTGCTTCCTTCCACGCTGGACCCCCTACTGCCTGGAAT
Organism: Muscardinus avellanarius; assembly: GCF_963383645.1. Taxonomy (NCBI): domain Eukaryota; kingdom Metazoa; phylum Chordata; class Mammalia; order Rodentia; family Gliridae; genus Muscardinus; species Muscardinus avellanarius. The sequence goes on from NC_137795.1 coordinate 90,657,672, forward strand.
GAAAGAAGACAGATGGCAGCCACCTCCCCTTAATTAGGAGGGCGGCTCTCGAACAGTCCTGCCTGCTCGGCACCATCTTAACAAGACCGCTGTGATGGGAACGCTCTGCTCGCTCACCCTTGTTTTTAGCTGCTCATGATCTTTAATTTACAAACCAAATCTCAGCAGATGTAATTGTGAAGAAGCATGGCTCCAGCCACATCATGTATATAAGGAAGATACTTTAGGATGGTTGCTGAATTAATAATTCACGGACATGTATATGAGGATCTGGAACGTCTCAAGAAATACAGCCGCCCCAAGGTCCCACGCCAGCACTTTGAGATAAAAGGCGAATGCCCACGGCCCGGGTTCTAACTTCATGCCCACAACATTCCGCACTGAACAAGAGCCTGCTTTGCTTTTCAGTTCCGCACTACAGCCAGGCTGCCTCTCTTTCTACTTTCCAAGTGTTATTATTCATACTGAAGAAAGTCAAAAGCAGTCTATAACAAAACCAGTTCGTTTTATAAGAAAAAGATAATTATACAGCACAAAGCACTCTGCCTTTCCATTTGTTCTGCATTTTCAAGACCATGGAACTTTTTAAAAAAAAATTAAGCAATATAACACCTCTGCACACAGGATCAGCATAAACGTAAAATAAACAGAGAGAAGGGGAGAAAAGGCCTGTGCCACACTTAGGCTGCTCTCACAGAATCACCTGTGCAGGTGTGAAGCCCTGTACTTGTGTTCTCATGGTTAAGGAGAACATTTTCTATAGATCTACGAGGCACAAAACTTTCTAACGTGAAGGAAGTTTGGTTTTTGTTGACAAGATGAGGTATCTACACGTTTCATTCCATCTTTATATGAAATGTTTCTACAACATCATATTTAAATAGTATGTATTCCCTCAGCTCCTGTCCCAGCAGGATTTTAAACAGTGTCCGGCCCGGGACCCCTTCCCACTGGCCCCTGCACAGTCCTACCTTCTGGGGACACACACCTTCCTGCTTCCAAAGGGAAATCAGGGTGGCGAGGAGCTCTTCTGCTAGAGCAGCTCCTGGCACACCACGGGAACAGCGTCCTCGGTGTCCTTGTCACTTAGCTAACCGCACAGTTCTTGGGTTATTAAAAAAAAAGAGAGAGAAAGAACTTTGTTTTCTCCTTAATAATATATTTCAGTCTCTTGCCCTCTCTAAAAAGCAAACCGGCACACACGATATGGGAAGAGAGATAGAAAAGATAAAAGAAGCAATTAGCTCTTTAACAAACTATACTTCCCACTTTCCAACAAAAGGAGGGGGGGCCTGGCATTTGCCCGATATCGAGTACCTAACAATGTTAACAAGAAAAAACATGTAGGAGAGACTGACTAACAAAGAAACAAACAAAACTTACTCTGCTTTGCAGCACCGTGAGCAGGTTGGTCGCGAGATGACGGCAATTCCTTCCTCAAGGCCCTGCTTTCGCTTTAAAGGCTGCGTGCCCACGCCCAGGTTTGCCGGGGAGCACCACAGCGCCTGCGCTTCTGCAGATGCCCCGAGTGCACAGTCCATCTCAGGGACACCCAAGACGCTGCTGGGGACCAGGAATCTCCAAAGCAGACTGAGACGACCTCGGTGCCACGTGGGCACCACTGTGGTTGCTTACACACTCACATACACACACCCAGGACACCCACTTGTTACCTCAGGAACCCCTTGGCCAGCACATAGCTGCGACACCAGTGTCCTGAGACTCAAGCCTCTGGCATTCTCAGGTTCAAGGTTGGAAAACGCTTTGAGGAGAGCCACGCAGTCAGCAGTATTCTGCGCCATTAACTTTCTTGTACTTAGACGACTGTCCAAGTAAGAATCAAAGGTATGGCGCTGGAAAAAATATTTCGCTACTGGTTGTGACTGCTATTTGTCATGCACCAGAAAGAATGGGTCCTATCCTGCCCTCTGAAACAGCATTTAAGAATCTTGGATCACAAGTATTCTTACTTCCTCTATGATAAATAGAAAAATCAACAGAAGAAAAAGAAAAATACAAAAGGTAATTCTGCTTTAAGATATAACCACTACTAAACTTCATCTGGCTAATTCTTTTTTTTCAATTTGAAAAGAAAAACAAAACAACACCAAAAATCCACATATAAATGTGAAGTTTGTTTTGAAAAATTACTTCATCCATGTACTGTCCAGCTCATAAAAACAAGCCTTCTCCCAGCAAAACGGGACACTTTGACCTTGTTTACTGCAGTGTTTTGAAACCACTGTCCCGTAACTCCTGACATCCCTGGCCCTGCATTAGCACCTTTCCTGCTGTTGGCTGCACATGCTGCCACCCTGACTCTCTCGTCGCCCGTGGGTGAACAAACGCCCTGCAGCACAGGAAGGACAGTGGCATTAGCAACAAGCCCACAAAACTCACGAGACTTTCTCTAAGTGTGACATCTCTCTGGCCACTTTTACAGGAAAGCAAAAGCATCGTACATCAGCATCTGACTTAGATCTAAGTCCAGCATCCAGGCCGCATCCAGGCCGTTCTTCCCTCTGGCCCCTCTCCCTGCTCAAGAGGCGGCTTTCTCCTTCACTATTCGCCATTACTGGCAAGAATTCCTGCCACAGAGCTTTGCTCACAGAAGGTCTCGACCTACTTTCCTCCAATAGACAATTCCCACAAACTTTTCTCCCAGAGAAGTTACTTTAGCATATTTTAAAGTCCCAAAGAGCATTGTGTCCCCAAGTTTGATAAAGCCAAACTGATAAGTAGTTACCCTTTTATGAACAATGCTTTTGGTATAGTTCATCTGACTGTTGCATTTTTAAATAAGTAATTGTCTTCTGTCAATCCAACACATTTCTCTTCTACTGTTCCCTGATTCTTAATCTAAATATGTACAGATTAAAGCAAAGGACAGTTGTAACCACTAGAATCGAGTCGCAATCACATCTGTGGGAATATCTCCCATAACATGTCTCTTTAAATAAAACTAAATAATGGTCCTACAGCGATCATGTGATTTTTACAAAGTAATTAAAAACCCACGTTAACCTACCTGATATCAATTGATAACAACGTTGTTCCTCCTCTGAAGCTTCTTCAAGTTCTTGAATTAGTTGTCAAGACATAAAGAACACAAAATACATATTTGAGCAATTATAAGCCCTTTTTTGTCAGAAAGGAATAAAAAGAAAAGCACCCAGAGTTAATAAAATTAATTAACTCAGGACACAGAACTACTAAAAAGACCCCCTCGGCGTCATGCTGTTACTATGACAACTTCAAACTGCTTTGAAAAGACGTGATGGGCTGTAAGATCTGTGATAAAACGAGTGTCATCCTGCCTGCTGGAAATGACTGCCATTTATATCAGGCAGCAGAAAGGCTAAATGGCCATTTGCGCTCCTGAAATACCAAAGCATTACCTTCTGAGATCTGCGTACTGTTCACCAGGATCATGAAAGAGTAATAAGTAAATTACTCAGTCCTGCAATTGCACCTACCCCCCCCCACCCCATCTACCTAGTTGGTACATTATTTTTGATAATGAAAGCAAAGTCTGGCTCGATCTGAAAGGGAAGAAAAAATTTCCCAACAGCCTCTCAGCTCCAAACAGTCAAGCACACACTCCAATTCTGAGGGGTTAATAATGAAACAGAAAAAGAAAGCAACATTTTCCCCTTAAAATTCCTGCTCTGAGGTATTTAGGCTGGTTGCAGTTTACGTAATCTTGATGGCTCAATCAGGAAGTGAGAATTTTAAGTGCGTGTGTTACAGACGGGAAGGAGCATGTGACCCACAGCAAAGAAAATTATGCCCTAGATTAGTACACTAAGAAAATAAAATCCAACAGGAGTTTAAAAATAGGGTCTTTGGGATATACCGAACCATGAGTATATTATGGCTTTTGTGAAATAGGAGTTTGTTTGGAAGCCTTAAAAATAAATGCCTTGGACTATTTTAAAATATATTACAAGATCAAAGCAACGCACAATGATAAATTCAAGTTTAATTATTAAAGAAACTGTTTCTTTGAAGATCAGATCCATTTAAAGCTTAAGTTAAAGGCTATTTTTAAATATTATTTGAAGATAAGGTAATATATGATATAATTAAACAAAAATCAGATTGCAGCTACAAAAGTATAAATACTTTTGCTTTAGCAAATCATGCTGTTGGTTCCATGAAGTACAAAGAAGAAAGTGCTTACATTTATCCACACTCCACGTAAGTTCTCTAGATTTCAAGAGGCCACTGTACTATATTCTAGCAAATACATTCTGGGGAGGAAAATGTATATGCCACAGAAAATTTCCCCTCAGGTATCTATGCTTACAACAGATCACATCAAACAGTCCAAATTATCCTAGTGTGTTATAGAAGTTTGACACAGATATCAGACCATATATTTTTACTTGCTCTGGAAATCAAAAAGTGGGAGACAAAGGTTAAAATAGCTTTGTAAGTGTAATGGAATGACCCTGTGAGGTAACTTAATACTGCAAAAATTACTTAAAGCATATTTTAGCTATTTTCTCAAACATATGTGAAATTAACAAGTTTTGGCTTATAGTTGTTTTGTTTCTTGATGCAATTTATGTTACTAATATGTTCACAGGTAACAATTAATTAATGCCAAAAATAAAAATTAAACATGGTTGAGAGCAGGTACTCTATTTCCCAGCTCTTACTTTTATTACTTCAATGCCTCATCCTTTCCAAACTACTATTCATATTTTTATTTATGCTTTAAAATTTTTTCTATCACAGCTCTGGGAAAGGGAAAGGGCAAGGCCAGAGATACAAATCCATTCTGGTTTTTTTTTTTTTTTTTTTTGCTTATTCACTCATCTTTCTTTAATTCTTAAACACAAGCAGTGGTTGAGGAAAAAAGTTGATAGGAAACACAGAAATCTTCCAGAAGGGAAACTACAGTGGGGGAAGAACAGCTGGGGAAGGTAAGGAGCACAATTCTTCCATGGTAGAGTATTAAATGATATTTGTCATCATCTTACTAAACTTGGTATCATACTTGTTGACCACACTGAAAAAGAACTGGGTACCAGTAAATATCCCTAGCAGAGTCACAACAACCCAGCCCTGTCACTAGTCTGTCATTTTTTTAGAATGAATATGAGAGCGTATATACAACCCCCCAGTTTTTAAATTGCAGAAGTTAAGGTATTCTGCAATACTACACAGGTAGTTAACTGACCACTGAAACCAGAACCAAGCTTTCCGGCTTTCCTGGGCTGGTCTCTCTTTCACCATGTGGTGCCTTCTGTCTATCACCTGAGGTTCAAGGAACTCTCCACTGAGCTGAGCCCTGGTTCCTTATCTTCGTCTTGAGTAAATCAAACAGTCAAGACTCAGAGGGCCTTGCTCTGGACGTCCTAGGCCCGGCTCTGCCAGGCCCACTGAGCCTCCTTCCTGCCCCCGGCAGCCTGTGCTGAGCATCGCCCTGGAGGACACTGGAAGTTCTAGGCAGGGGCTTTCTGGAAGGCCCAGCCTCCACCCAGCTCCTCCCTCCACAGGTCCTCACGGCCGCCTCCTTCCCCATGGAACAATCAAGACACTAAAATAAGAATAAGCACTTGTTTTGATTCACAATGCAGCTGTACGAGGAATTTGTATAAACACGAGATCAAAATATTAAAGAAACTCCCACTTCATAATATTCACCAAAACTAATTCTGTGGGAAAAAAAGAAAGAAAACTAGAAGAAAATATTTCTGAATTGGGGATGGGAAAATAAGTCTCTGCTTTATGAAAAACAAACAAACAAACCATGAAGAAAGGAAAAGGCAAGGTGACCTGAATTCATCTACTACATTAAAGTATAAAATGTCTAGATATAAAAAGCCAGCAAACAGAATCTAAAGAAAAGCAAAAAATAAAATACTTATAACAGGGCAATACACTATATAGTATTTGTAAATGTACAGGTAAAATATTTTACCAGAAAATTCACACAAAACGGCAATTAATGGGGGGAATGCTGAAATTCACTAGCAAACACCAAGATTTTTTTATTAATGAAATTCACAAAGATGGACAATAGAAAGAGAAAGCCACTGAAATGAGCTAAGAACCATATCAGAAAATAAGCAGTGTATGTGTGTGTGCGCGCGTGTGTGTGTTATTGAGGGTGGAACCCAGGGGCTTTCTACCTCCAGGCTATACTCCCAGACCTATTTTTTATATTTTATTTAGAAACAGGGTCTCACTAAGTTGCAGAGAGCCTCACTAAGTAGCTGAGGCTGGCTTTGAACCTGCGCGATCCTCCTGTCTTAGCCTCCCAAGTGCTGGAATTACAAGTGCGCACCACCACACCCGGCTCCCAGTTCTATTTTTAAAAAAATTTTATTTGGAAAGAGCATCTCATTAAGCAGCTGAGAGCCTCGCTAAGTTGCAGAGGCTGGCTTTGAACTTGTGACCGCCTGTCTCAGCCTCCCATGTACTGGGATTACTGGTGTGTGTCACCACACATAGCTTGCAATAATTTTAAATTCAGATAACCTTTATTTTATAATTGGTATATAAAATTTACATTAAATTCACATTTTGAAGAATATTAATCAAAATGTAATCATGGTTGCCTTTACATAGTACTATTATGTAATTGTTTTTCTATACCTTTGTCTATAATTGTCATATATTGTTTTCACAGTAAGAAAAAAAGAGGTAGCAATATCACAATTATAGGACTGGTACAGGAAGAAGTTGCTATACCATTGCCAGTCAAGTTTCAAAAGACACATGTCAACAGCCCCAAACTCTGCCCAACTGCCCGGAGTTCGCTCCTGAAGAGGAGCCAACGGTGCGCCTTCAGAAGACGGAAGCCGGCGTGGGCGATGGGGGGAGGTGGGAACGAATTGTGTTTCTTAGTCCCACACTGTTTTCTCCATGCAGCAGTCTGTGAGTCCTTTTGAATCCTGAGGATCCTGGCGGTAGGAACTTCAAGAATGGTCCCCAACTTACGATGGTTCAACTTAGGATTTTTGGATTTCATGATGGTGTGAAAGCAATACAGACGTGGTGCAAACAGTATTTCTAATGATTATCTTTTCCCAGGCCAGCCATATATATATAGTCCAATACTCTGGTCATGCTAGATTCTGCAGCTCCCTCTCAGCAACGCCATCAGAATGGGAAATGACCCACACCCTACCGTGTACAGTGTTGCTGAGCAATGGGGCTCAGGAGTTTAGGGGTGTTCAATGCATTTTTCTACTGATACTACTTTCAACTTTTGATGGGTTTAGCTGGATGTAGCTCCCTTAAATAGAGGAGCATCTGTACTAGGAAAATGGCCCAAAGGTCATGGGGAGAAAGCAGTATATGCACAAAAGAGGAAGGGAGGAATACACAGGAGATTCAAGAGATTAGGATCCAAAACAATTGAAGATGGACTTGAAGGGGTAGTTGTGTACCCACATTCATAGTACTATTCCCAACAGCCAAAGGGCAGAAGCCGCCCAAGTGTTCATCAATGAAGGAAGGATTGAGAGGATGAGTTAAGCATACAATGGAGTATTATTCAGCCTTAAAAAAGAAGGAAATCCTGTCAATGCTACAGGATGAACCCTGAGGATACTACGTTAAGTGAAGTGAGCAAGTCATAGACAAATACTGTGTGATTCTACTAGAGATAGAAAGTAGAACTTTGGTTTCCAAGAGGAATGGAGACTTGTTGCTTAGTGGGTAGACTTTCAGTTTGGCAGGAAGAAAAGAATTCTGGAGATGGTTGGTGGTGATGGTTGCACAACAATATAAATGTATTTAATACCAATCACCTGTACACTTAAGTGGTTATAATGGTAAATTTTGTGTTGTATATTTTACCACTAAAATTAGAAATTATATATATACATATATATATGTATGTATGTATGAATGAATTCCTTGGAAGGAATTCTACCTCCAAAGTACATCCCTAGTCATTTTTTTTTTTTTCAGACAGGGTCTCAATAAGTTGCTGAGGCTGGCCTCAAACCTGGGATCCAGCCTTCTAAGTACTAGGATCCCAGGCATTCACCACCATGCCCAGTTTAAGTATATATATTTACATATAATGAAGATACACTCTTTAAAAAGTACATGTATGTGCATATAATATGTATGTACTTCTATACTGGAATGAAAAAAGGAATCCTTCAGAATTAGTCCTGAAGGTAGCTTCTAATTTGGCATGAAAAAATTTATGAAACTTTAAAGTCAAGGGGTTAGGCATCAAAAAAGACATTATTTCTGATATTAAAATTTTTAAATATAATTATAGAAGTTAGCTCAGAAACACAGGTCAAAAGTGAAAATAAGAAGGGATGTTGTGTTTAACTTGTGGAGAATACAGCAGACTTCTCTGTGGTTTTTTGAGATCCTCTCATTAAAGCCAGCTTGAAAAATTCCCCACAACTAGGAAAGAACCTACAAACCCAAGCAACATCATCAGCTAACAGCGGAAAAAAAACCTAAGCATGAGGGAAACTCTGAGTGTCCTAAGAACTGTACTCCACATCCATCATAGACCGTTCGCACAGAAGGAAGGACCTGTGAACTGGACCAAGGCCCCAGCTAGAGCGGTTCAGGGATCTAGACGCCCAGCGAGCGAGCGCGAGCGAGGCTGCCCAAGGCCATCCGGTGATGCAAGATCCAGACACCCTGGAGGAGAGCTAGGTTTGCCACTTTGTCTTTTACAAGGGGCATAGTATAATTGGAATGCTCTTTCCACGAGTCATTTGATCAATTAGTTTTGTTTAAAAATGTTCAAGTTCATAGTACATCACTACAGCCTCGTCACTGGGCTAGGCGTCGGGCAGCATGTGAGATGTCACCATCCCTTCCCCAGCACACTGGCAGGTACAATTTAAAGGTGGTGCTGGGTGCTGCTGGTATGCATGGGGGGGCTTTAATTTGATCTAGATAGGTTGAGGATGGGAACCCGCAAGTGGTGACATTTTTAATAAGAGCAATCATCGTTAAACCATCACAGCGATCCTCACTAACCACTACCATAAGCGCTTCCCACTCACTAGTTCATCCTCATGACAGCTCTGTGCAGTGAGACTTTAAAGACAGGGAAGTCGAGGCACAGGGTTAAGCAGGGCGTCAGATCAGAAAGCACCCTTGTTCTGAACCCGCTTCTTGGGAAACCCAAATTAAGACAGGACAGGGATGAAACTTAAGGCTCAGAACACTCAGGGAAGAGCTGAGTCAGCCGTTCCAAATAAGAAAAGGGGGAGAGATGGGAAGGGCTGCTCTGAGTGGGTGAGGCGGGGCTAGGAAGCGGAAGGCCAAGGGGAGGATGACGGGAAGACCATGGGAGGGACATGTCCACCCAGACAGGCACTCTCTTTACCTCCTTGCAAACTCTTCAGTGGTCTGCTGACCTACTGGGGCGTAGGGCAGAGCCCCCGACCCCTGTCAACTTGGGAGCAGGGAGATGGCACGAGGATGCTCTGAGAAGCCGCGCTCTGAATGTAGTCAGAAGACCAGAGCGGGGAGCGGGGAGATGGCTGCTCCTGCAGTTATTAGAGGAGAGGGACACCAAGAACACACTGGAGGGAGGAAAAGCAGATGGACCTATTGCTAGGCATGACTGTGACCAGATTTGGCTTAGTAGATTTTGAAGGTAAGGAGAGAGATGGGTCAATTCCTTAAGTTACAGATTGCAAGCTTGGGTAAAATGGATCTGTTTGGAATCCACTGAATATGGTGCCATGTGAGGTGTAAGAGTGGAGAGGCCTCACTTGCATCTAAGTAGAAGCATGGAGCTTAGAAAAGCAAGGACCCGCCAAGGGGTTGGGCAGGAACAGGCCCGAGCAGTGGGCAGGGTCCTGCGAGCGCGTCTCCAGCACTGCTCAGAATCCTTATCTATTTGACAAATGAGACCACAAGGAGCCCTGCAGGGCACCTGCTGGATCTGGCTGGAGCAGGATCCATGTGGTCACAGGTAGGGAAGCCAGACAGGAGGAGCCTGAGGGGTGGGCAGAAGCCTGGAGATGGAGGCCATAAGAGAGACAGCTCTTCCAAAAGAGTCCTGGCAGGAGAAGTGAATGCGAGGTAAACACAGGTGGGGCGCGACTGAAGGGCCATGGTTTTTCAAATGGGGAAGTCCATAGTAGGCTTCAGTGCTCCCAGGAAAAAGCCAATGGGGGATGAGAGGTGTAAATGGGAAAGAATCTCTGTGAGAAGTGAGGATGGGGATGGGGATTGGGACAGGGCCTCAGAGATGTGCAAGGACTCGCTTCCATCAGCACAGGGTGAGGGGGATCAGGCAGGTGCAGAGCTCAGTTCATCCTCTGGCTCCTCTTTGCTCTGAGGCCCAAGAAGGACCATCACAGGACGCAGGTGTGGCAGACGAGGCAAGATGGAGTCGCAAGTGTGCAGCTGCCAAGTGGCCCCCACCATCCCCCTGGAATACAAATTTATTTGTGGGTGGGTTTCTGCCACATGTCAAATCTCACCTGCCACATCCCAGTCCTCTCCATGCCTGGCATTTACCAGATAATGTGACCACGCGAAGACTCTACTCCACTGAGCGGGCCTCGTGAGAGGTCTCATCTTCAGTACAGTAAGATCCAGTAAATCAGCTGTAATCGCAAAATCAACGTGTCTTAGGTTCTCACCCGTATGGACAACAAAGTTGTATGTATTTGTGAAAGGGCGCGGCGGTCATCCTGTGCCAGCGTCGGGAGGAATGCCCTTCGTTCTAGTCAGACCTGTCTGTGTGTGTGACCACGGCATGATGGATTCAAGTACAATTATGTCACTGGTGTGCATCAGCCGAACTTCCTGCTTGATCTGAGCTGCGTTTGTTTCTGGGTTCGTCAACCCTGGGGAACGTGAAGGACCCTTTACAGTCCCACCTGCAGTGGGACTGTAAAGCAAAGCCCGCTGAGAAGGGCCTGTCCCCACCACTTCTCCCAGGCACAGCTCATTCCCACTTTTGCCAGGAAACTGCTAGAGAGCAGAAGCAGGGGCCAGGAGCTGAGCACAAGCATGCAAGTCCAAACACAGGCTGGGGACGGTGGTATGTCAAGTGTGTTGATGTTGTGTTTTTCCTGAGCATGAGAAGGGGACGATGGGAACTGGAAATACGCCTTTCCTTTGTCAAGTCCTTCTGTAGAGACAGAGGTGATTCCAATAATTCAGATAATGGACTCCCGGTACTTTCAAGAAATGCATCTTACAAGGAGCTCAAAAGAAAAGCTTTCATTCTACATTCTTTGGATGAGAATGGGAATTAAGAGCAAAACCAGATCAATTTGGCCAACTGGGGAGTGCCACAATGAGATATTTAAATTGTAGGACAGGGCAAGATACTATTTTTTTCTTCTTGCTCTCTTTTTTTTAACAAAAAATAAAATGCTTTTTTCGTGTGTGCTCTTTTTATTATAAAAGGGGGCTAATAACCTCATCTCTGGCTAGTGTCAGAGTGTGTGTGCCAGCCCAGACAGTCTAATCCCAAAGTCGTGCCCTAACCCCTTCACTAAACTATGCCATGAAATCACCAAGTCAAATTCAGAAATGTCAGAATGTCAAGCGAGATCACCACCACTATCCTACCTCTCCGCTGTTGCATGGATCTAGACTGCTTCCAGAGGCCCATGTGTGAAGGGCTTGCCCCTCAGGGGGGTGCTATTGGGAGATGGTGGGACCTTTAGGAGGCAGGCCTAGGTCATTATAGGGGCATGCCGTAAGGGGATCACTGGACTCCAGCGCTTTCCTCTTTCCCTTTGCTGCCTCGCTTGTGATACAAGCAGTTTTGCTCTGTTACACACTCCTACCAAGAGGTGCTGCTTCATCATAGGCTCCGATCAATGAAGCCAATTGAACATGGACTGGAGTCTCTGAAATCATAAGTCAAAATAAACCTGTTCTTTTCATAAGTTAACTACCTCAGGCATTTTGTTATAGGGACAGAAGGCAGACTAACACATGCTCTATTAGAATAATTCTGGTGTTTTACTCTATTAAAATAAGTAAAATTGTGCACAAAAGCCTTTCCAAATAGAAATTATACCCACAGATATACTCATTTACAATCAGATCTGTTTTTGCATATAATATCCTTGTTATTAAAACAAATTTTTAGACAGGCATGGTGGCACACGCTTATAATACCAATTCTTAGGAGGCTGAGACAGGAGGATTGCAGGTTCGTGGTCAGCCTCAGCTACTTAGTGAGGCCCTCCACAACATAGTTAAGACCCCATTTCAAAATTAAAAAATAAAAAATAGTGCTGGGAGTTTGGCTCAGAGGTAGAATGCCCCTGGGTTCAATCTCTAGCAACACAAAAAAGTAAAAGAAAGAAAGAAAACAATTTTTTCCTTACAAGTTTCTATATAAGTAGATTTTTTTTTAAGAGTATAGATTCGGGCCAGGCATGGTACAGTACATTTCTACAATCCCAATACTTGGGAGGAAAAGCCAGGAGGATCATAGGTTTGAGGACAGTGCTTGGTAACTTAATAAGATCCTGTTTTATAAATAAAAAATAAAGAGAGTTGGGAATGTAGCTCAGTGGGTAGAGTGTCCCTGAGTTTAATTCGAATGAATTCCAAATTGGTCCTTTTTAATCCACATATATCCAAGTTTTGAAATATTACAACTGAAGTTAAAATATTTAGCTCTCCTTGAAGTGACATGCAGGCTCAGATGAGACCTCAGTTTTGATGGTGCATTTCTACATAGATAAGAACATGGTATTTAATATGGCAATACTGGAACTTTGGAAGCCTCCACAGGGTCAGCTTAGAAAACAAACAAAAAATACCTCCTGCCACACACAAGTGTTGCCAGTACCTTTTGATGCAAACGTCCCATGATTGAGAAGTCAGACTATGCCAGTCACTTGAGGCTTATTAGGGCTGAGCAATGTCAACTGTTATTTCCTACACTTAAGGCGCCCATGTGTGTGGTCCTTACAAACATTCCTTAGGTTCCTTTGAAATAGACCCACATAAATGAACAACCAATTCTCAACAAAGGTGCTAAAGAAATTCAACGAGGAAAGTGAGTCTTTTCAACAAATCATGCTAGGAAAACCGGAAATGTATGAACCTTGACCTCCACCTTATCCCATATACAGAAGCGTGAACCTTGACCTCTACCTTATCCCATATACTAGAGAGTGAACCTTGACCTTTATCTTATCCCATATACAAAAATTAACCAGAGATGAATTACTGGCCAAAGCATAGAAATAAAAACTCCAAGTCTTTTAAAAGAAAGCAAGAGAATAGACTCACAACCTTGGGAAGGTGAAGATTAATTAATCAAGAATACTGAGCCAGGCATGGTGGCACACACTTGTAATCCCAGCATTTGGGAGGCTGAGACAGGAGGATCGCACAGGTTCAAAGCCATCCTCAGCTACTTAGTGAGGCTCTTTGCAACTCAGTGAGACTCGGTTTCAAAATAAAGAATTAAAAAAAAATAGGGGTGGGGATGTAGCTCAAAGGCAGAATGCCTGTGGTTTCATCCCCAGTACTGCAAAAAAAAAAAAAAAAGAAAAAGAAAGAATACTGAAGGTATAGAAAATATTTTTATTAAGTTACTTTAAAACTTAGACCTTCTGCTCATCAAAAGACACTTTAAAGGATAAAAGCTATGCTGCAGACTGAGAAAATGCATTGTATTACAAATTTCTAACAAGAGAATTTTATCCACAATATGTATAAAACTCCTACTAATCAATAATAAGAAAACCACACAATTTAAATATAGGCAAAAGACAAAATAGGCAAAAGATTTGAATAGATACCTCAAAGAAGAAGACATATAAGTGGCTAATAAATACATGTTATTTATTGAGGAAATGTAAATTTAAAAGCCACAATGAGATTCTACTACATGTCTACTGGAGTGACTTAAATTAGAACAAACAACAGTATACAATACTGAGAAAAACTTGAGGGGCCTGGAACTTGCAGGCACTGCTTCTTGAAAGTGTAAAATGGTGTAATTACCTTGGGAACTGACTTGGAAGCTTCTTATAAAGGTAAATATACTACTACTATGCTCAGCAATTAAGCCTGAATCTAAAAAAGACTGAGGTTGATGTATGAATATAATGCACCAATAAAAAATTAAAAATAAATAAAAATAAAAAAGACTGAGGTTAATAGAAAACTTGTTCATTGCAGCTTAATATTTCTAATAGCCAAGAAGGTGAAACAAATCATTAGAGTACATAATCTATGTTTCCATGAACATGAAACTCAGGAACAGGACGAAAGTAATAGAACCTGGAAGGTTTTTGCAGTGAGAGTGGATGGGGGCACGAGGCCACCCAGCAAGGGAAAGGTTCTGTATCGTGACTGGGGTTTGGTTAAATGCATCCACTTGAGATCTGTGCACTTCCCTGCAGGTCAATATTACATCAGCCGGTCCCTGTCGTCTGTGATTTGATTTGCCCTCTTGGATCCCACCCAATGGAGACTGTTTCTGAACTACCTCAGTTAGGTAACTGCCTCTTTGGGACCATTCATATGACATACTTCTTTAGGGGGAAAAAGGGACTTGCTTGTTCACCTCTCATCCAACAATAATGTTCAACCCAGGAGCCAGGTCCCAGCACCAGTGTGGAGTGCCCTGCCTTCTTACAGCCAGCGTCTCTTCAGGCCACCAGTTCTCAACAGACAACTCAATATATTCCTCATCTCCAGGAGGTTGTGGAGAACAGACAGAGAGAGGAGGTTTGAACAGAAGGAGGTATGGAACAGGTCCATGGTACCCATTCTAGCCAGAAGTAAAACCACTGTTCTGTGTGTCTCAGACCTCACTTGCTCAGAGCTCAGGACATCTCAGAGTACTACTCTCCACATCTGCTCCCAGGCACAGCCCCGGAGGGTCTGCTCTCTGATCTACAACTCTCCAGAAGACTCTCAGCTGGTAAATACCATATAGGGTACAGAGGCCAAGTAATGCCAGAAGACCCTTCCCATCTTACACTGCCTCTCAGCTGTCGAGAGATAAAGCAGACAATTGCTTTGCAAATTCCAGGGGCAGATTTGGGGCTCCTAGTATTATTACACTAGAGGTGAGGGTAAGCCTCCTCTGAGAAGAAGGAAAAGAATTAAATATGGTTTAATTAAATATGGCAACTGGCCCTAACTGTGGGATACTTCTGGGGATGATCTCCAGGGAGCTTTCATAGGTGACAGACATTTTCTCCAAGTAAAATGAGGGAACCATAATATTAGAAACATCAATTCTGAGTTTCTTCTGAGACACAAATGTGTCAGGGAAGTTGGAGAACTAGTTAATATCGCTTTTCACACTTTCATAGTATCCATATGACAAACAGGACACAGGGATGATCAATAAGGGTTTGGAGCTTTTTTCACAAAGAAATTGGAAAAGATGACTCCCAAATAATAAATGTTACAGAAGGAAAAGAAAAGTAAATTCTCTCTGGAACTCTATACCAATAGGTAGGGAAGAAATTAAGTAGCAAAATTTATCCATATTTATAACTGTATTAAGATTAGTATTAAGATCAGTAACAACTATCACTACTTTTAGAGATTTCTTTTAATAACTAAGTTGGATGTGTTCTAAGACCTAGATTTTCTACTAGCAACGAAGCTAAAAGAACCTCATCGGGGCTCTGTCCTCTGAGGCTGGAGAACGTCTCTCTGCAGCGTTAACAAGTTGTTTCATCCCAACCAAGTGATTCTGAGGGTTCATTTTCCCAGCCCCCAATGCCCACTGTGTCACTGTGCCACCTAACCTTTTCCCTGGCTAAATCCCCGGTGCTACAGTTTGATCTTGAATGTCCCCCAAAGAACCCTGTGCTGAAGACTTGGTCCCCAGCCCCTTGTGCTGTGTTGAGGCAGGCAAAGCTTGATGAAAGAAAGTTAGGTCACTCAGGACATGCCCTTAAAGGGAATATTAGGGCCCTATCCTTCTCCTTTTCCACTTCCTGGCCACTGTGAGATGCAGTTTGCTCCATCATGCACGCCCACTGTGATGAGCTGTTTTGCCATGTGTCCCAAAGCTATAACAGGCAAAACAACCATGCCTGAAACCTCAAAAACTGAGCCAAAGCAAGCCTTTCATCCTTGTAAGCTTATTAGCCCAGCTATTTTGTCACAGTAGTGGAAGGCTAACACACCAGACTAAAAGTATTTCCCATTTAACTGTTCAGAAAGACTTCTGACAAAACAACTAATGAAAAAACTTCCCATTTCAAAATGGTGATGAGTACATGAATGATCACAGTACACTTCTAAAGAGGTATATATGCCTACTGTAATTGGGGAAAAGAACAAAAAAAACAAAAGCTTGCCGCCAATGTCTGGACACCAGAAGAATGAGGAAAGAATAATCCCCAAGGGAGTCAGTGGGGCACAGTGGCACATGCCTGTAATCCATGTATTTGAGAGGCTGTGACAGGAGGATCACAGGTTTGAGACCAGCCTCAGCAACTTAGCGACTCTCAACAACCTGGGGAGACCTGTTCCAAAATAAAAAATAAAAAGGGCTGGGGGGAGTAGCTTGGAGGTTGAATGTCCCTGGGTTTAATATCCCTGGTAAAGTACCCCTCACACACACACAACCACCTCTCTCTCCTGGAAGCACTGGAAAAAGTGCTGCTGCCACAGAAGGGGGCAAGTGACCTCAGCAGGACCCCACTGAGGCCCCAGGTTCAGAGAAGCAAGTGCGACACAGGACAGAGGGGGCTGAATGAACACAGAGCAGCCATCACTCCGCTCTGTCTTGGCCCTGACGGCCCCCGGGAAAAACTCACACAGGAGGCCGGCGTCACGAGGGCGGGGCCTGGCCCTGCACGGAGCTCCTCATGGAGGTTTCCAGTTGGCAGGAATGCACCTCATTTTTAATAAGAACGAGCAAACAAGGGTAAGTATACTTTCAGAAAGCCTGTGTTACGAGAAGAAGAAGCCAGGATAAATAACAAGACGGCCCAGGAAGACACAGAAAATTCAAGGGAGCAAAGATATTTCTTTTTAAATGAAAAACAAAACAAAACCAACAACTTTTAGGCCTTGAAGGTTTAGCTCTGTGGCACAGTGCTTGCCTGCTATGCACAAGGCCCTGAGTTCAATCCCCAGTATCACAACAGGGGGGAAAAAATTTAATAACCCTTAGAATGCTTAAGTTTTATTTTTGTAACCCTTAAAATACCTAAGAAGCAATAATTACATCCATACCACTGCCACCACAAAAAATAATCCAAGAAAAACATCTATGAAATGAAAACCACGAGCTCCTGAAAACCAAGTACTTGTGAAGGCCCTATGATGTGTCCCCAATCTCATAGCTGGAATTCTCATTATTTAATTCTAACACTAGACAGTCCCTAAGATGTGCTGTATTTTACACTACTGTGAGAAATTTGAAGTGGCATGTGCAGAGGGTGGTGACGGGAGGAAGACGGTGACAGAGGCCGCGCTGTTCAAGAAATCCCCACTCTACCTGCCTCCTCTGCTAGCTGACAGGGCGCCGGGCAAACTGTCAATACCTGATTTTACCTTTTGTATAGAAACAGAGTGGCCAAGTTCATGTTTCTGGAGAGACATATAAAGACCCCTAGAAAGAACTAAGGTGCACAGACTAAGCTCGATGGGAAGACTTTAAAATACTGACCCACATCAGTGAGGCACATGTAGCATCTTCCCTGAAGAGCTGCAGAAGGAAAATAAATATCCCTCCCTTCAAGTAGGGAGGGAAGTTGGGTCACTGACTCAAAACCCCACTAGTCCCAAAGCCCTCTTTGTATAACAAAAATCCTGCCATGCCCCACTTACTATTCTTAAGATAAAACTCAATTTACTGGACATAGCTTTTATTTTACTTATTTTTGTGTGTTACTGGGGATTTAACTCAGGGGCATTCTACCTCCAAGCTACATCCCATCTCTATTTTGTCTATTTATCTATCTATTTATTTTTGAAGTACTGGGATTGAACCAAGGGCAATCTATCTCTGAGCTACACCCCCAGCTATATTTTTTATTCTTTATTTTGAAACAGGATCCCACTAAGTTGCAGAGGGCCTAAGTAGCCTAAGTAGTTGAGGCTGGCTGTAAACCTGAGCTCCTCCTGTCTCAGCCTCCCAGCATTGGGATTACAAGCCTGTGCGTCTACACCTGGCTTTTATCTTTATTTAGAAACAAGGTCTTGCTTGTTTGATTAAAGTCTCACTACTTGCTGAGACTGTCCTCAAGTCTGTGATCCTTCTGTGTCAGCCTTCCAAGTACTGATATTACAGGCATATGTCACCATGCCACTCCTGGAAAGAGCTTGTAAAATATCAATGTCCTAAATGTAGTGTACAGGAGAAACTAAAGAAAATCAATTCATAATTTAAAAAACACTTTACATTTCAAAATTTATATTATATCTAATTTTCAGGTACAATTAACTACATAGTGAAAAAGATGCTTGCAACTTACTTGGACTTACAAAAAGTCAAATCAGAAGGGTTTTTTTTTAAAGATTTAAAGAAGTTTATTAGAAAGAAATACAGAAAATAGAAATACAGCCCCATGCCCAAATGGCATGGGGGGGGGCTTGAAATGAATACACCCAATCAGGTTTTTACATTTAAAAAAAAATACAGGAAAATAAAAGAGGTGAGATATCAGTTGACAACAAAATGAAAACGAATGTATTGAGAATATCTTATGTATATTAAAAACATGTGAAGTCAGGCATGGAGGTACACAATTGAAATCTCAGTACTTGGGAGGCTGAAGACCAGAGGATCACAGGTTTGCAGCCAGCCTTAGCTACTTAGTGATGCCCTATGCAACTTAGTGAGACTCTGTTTCAAAATAAAAAATAAAAAATGGCTGGAGGTATCACTTGGAGGTAGAGTAGCAAAAAAAAAAAAAAAAAAAAAAAAGGAAAAAAGAAATATGCCGAAGTTGATTTGTTTTGTGTAAAAATGAAAAGTTAAATCTAGGTTCAGAAAATTATAAATTGATTTTTCTATAAATAATTATCCAACAGGAAGTATGAAATTCATGTTGGGTGATATTTGGCAAACCTTTCCGTCTTTTCCACTACAGGACATGTCAAATTTCTGGCTCCCACGTGTTAAAAGTCCTTCAAGTGTACAATCTAAACACCCTCATAAATTCCCACTATGTCCTCTAGGGGGAGACCCTGTTCCCATGAGAACCCTGGCTAGATTCAGCCTATGGGAGTTTATTTCATCTTCATATTCCATCACAGACTAAGAATCAAATCCAGAAGGGCAAAAAAAAAAAAAAAAAAAAAAAAGTAACACATCAAGGAACGTGTTAATTTAATATAGAAAACCCCACAAAGAAGTTAAGTCAGTGTAGACTTACGGCATTAATGCTCACCATATTCAATAATATTTCCTCTTGTTGAATTCAGGATGATTGGCTACTTCACACCGAATAGAGAGTAGAAAGCTCCATCTTAGTGATGTTTATTAAGATAGCACAAAATGGCTCTGATTTGAAAATTTTTAACATTCAAATTTGGTTAATGAATGACAAAAATAATTTTTTTTTCTCCAAGAACCCCGCAACTCTCATTTCCTCCAAACAAGAATTAATACGTTTTTCACATGTGGTCACTGCAGGCAGGGGGAGCCGTTTACTGTAAATGCCTTCTGATGCAATGCCACCACCTCTTTCAAAGACAGAATTCATCCAAGAAGCCTGAGTCACTTTTTTCAAGGAAAATGCCACTGCACTGAATGTACACAGACTAAACCACATGCCTGAGAAAAAGATGAGCCGATCCCACCATGAGGAAACAGACCGGGAAAGGAGAGATTGCATAGTTTTCTTTCTTTCTTTTTTTTTTTTTTTTCTCAGAATGGATTAAGCAGTGTGTCTGAATACTGATATAGGCTTTTAATACAGGAAAAAGTCTGACAGATATGTTACAATGCTTTCATAAATCAAGTGTAAACAGTTCCCCTCTGCCCAGCTTTTAGAGCGTACTTCCTAAAAACAGAAGACCTTGGTTCTAAACCAAGAACCTACGCTTAACTGGCATCTTAGCAACCACGGCAGTTTTAAGTTTTAAAATTTCAGACACAGAAAGAAAAAGGGAATTCTCTACTTTAAAATTTAAAAACAAAACTACATTTTGAAGAGGGACTGCCCATAAAGAGGGTGAGACGATGGATAATATACCTAAGGCAGTTTCAATAGGAAAACGTCACACATTCTGAGCTCTCATTATAAAAGACCAGGTTTCCTAATCTCAAATCCACCCAAAGCAAAGTAAGGAACGACTTCTCCAGTTCCTCCTTACCTAGGTCGCCACATGTTCTTCTCTGAGCCAGGTGCGCACACGTGTTTTTACAGAGGAGTCACAGAAGCCTGCCTGCTGTTGGAGCCTGAAATCCCCGCGATGGAGAGACCGCACGTGGCAATATACACCTTCTGAGCAAGCGATTGGCTACGCGAGGCGATGCGTGTGGAAGCCTGATTTGCCACCTTTGAGTCAAGCCTCTCACAGCCCATCTCAGAAAGACGATGGATACACTACGCCCGAGAGTCAAAACGAGAGAGGGTTCGTTTTTCTGTGGCACTCCCCAGCAGCCTGTGGAAACCACGAGGGGGAAAAAACCACAGCGAGGTCTGCCTTCTTTCAGGCAATGCCAAATGAAAAAGAATTATGATGTCGACACTGGCAATTTACAAATAAATCTCAAGCCACTGCCAATGCTGGCTCGTGTTATGTGAACAGCCGGGGGATGGAGACACAGGTGTACGCATGGTAAATGTATTCTTAAGCCAAGAATCCCGAGACACAGTTTTGGGGCTCTAAGTAGGTGGCAAACTCTGCCAAGAAGTGGTAAAAACTTTAAAAATGAAACTTAAACTCTGTGCTACACTGATCATCAACCAAGAAACGAAAACTTGCAGAGCAAGGGTGCAAGTGATCCTTCTCAAACTGGAGGTTTTCAACAGGCAGGTGGTCCCCGGGCCATCTGCATGGGAATCACCTAAGGCTGGACCCAGGAATCTGCTTTATTTTTTATTTTTTATTTTTTTTTGGTGGTACTGGGGTTCCTGGAAGCCCTTCTATCTCCGGGCTACACTCCCAGACCTATTTTTACATTTTTTATTTGGAAACAGGGTCTCCTAAGCCAGCGCGCGCGGCTGGCTTCCAGCCTGCGCGATCCTCCTGTCTCTGCCTCCCAAGCGTGGGGATTACAAGCGTGCGCCACCACGCCCGGCCCAGGAATCTGCTTTATAATGAGCATTCCAGGGTGCTCTTATGACAGTTTAAATTTGGGGACGACTTTTCCTGTTAATGAGACTGAGTGGCTGATTAGCGCTACACCCATCTTTTTCATTATTTGGTTATTCTGCTGCTGGTTCCTGTTGGTGGCTGCGACCCCAGGGGAAGGATTGCCACAGTGTGGGTCTACCCGCTCTCCCCGCTGCCAGTCCCCACAGCTCCAGAAAGAGAAGCTCAAGACGAAGGAAATGAAGGAAACGGAAAAATGCAGTATTTGAGAAGGAATGTAAACATTATGTTAAAAGATACTACCGTGGGAAAACTAAAAGGGTCCCACAATGGAACCAGGAGGAGCAGAGTGAGGGGGAAGGCGCTGAGGCTCCCTGGATGCTTCCAGGGCCCAAGCACCACATCGAGGGCTTTACACAGCCTTCCCTCCCACTCCCGCCAGAAGTCTCACAAGAAAACGATCTGTTCAAATGTACGTGGTCACGCAAACTCGGGCATCACATTCCAGTGCAGGCACATGGGTGTGTTCTCTAAGGAGGGGTCAGCACCCACTCCACATACCCACCTCCACCCTCAGTATCCAATGGACCACAAAGGACTGTTGAGACTGAAAAACCCTCCCAGAAACTTACTTAGAATGGAACCACCTTTCCCTTCTACCTAAGGTTGTGTGACCTTTCAGAAATTTCACAGCAGTTTTCCATGGTCTCGCCCCCACTGAGCACACAATTATGAGCGGGTTTTCACCTTAAGAGCAAGGCTTTTTTCTTCAATGGGCATGTTTCTAAAGGAACTTTCTGGATAAAAGGAGCCCAATTTAGAAAACTGTATTTACCAACTAACTCTTCCAAATGCCCCTCTTTGTTTCGGGATGATTATGTGCTCTGACATCCTAACACACAAAAAGAGAGACGCTGACTTTTAACTATTCAGTATGAGCTGACCTAGTGTATTTGGTATTCTTAATATTGTACCAGAAAACCTGGATCTGTCCAGTGGTGGTTCTCGTTTTGTGTTGGGACTAAAACCCCTTCTGTTTCTCCTGTGAAATCTTAGGCAAGAGCCGATGCCACAGTCTAGCTGAGAGCCGAGCATCCTGACTGATGTGGAGGGCGGCGTGGGTTACTCACGCTGTCCCCCAGGGAGGCTGCTGAGGCAGTGTGGCCACACCCTATAAACTCTGTTTATATTTCCTCAGATGGTAAGACTTTAAAAAACGTATACTTTATCATTTCATTCTATACATGCCTTTGTGACTTAAAGTGGGAAACAGAGAAACTTTTTTTTTTTTTTATAAAAAACCATGTCTAGTCAAATTTCAAATTTCAAATGCCACTTACTACACTGAACTTAAGAATTCTGTTAGGAGCCAGGCACAGTGCTTGGGAGACTATAATCCCAGTACTTGGGAGAATCACAGGTTTGAGGCCAGTCTCAGACACTTAGAAACCCTTGGCAACTTAGCGGGACCTTATTTCAAATAAAAATATTTTCAAGAGCCAGGCATGGTGGCTCACACTTGTAATCCCAGCATTTAGGAGGCTGAGAGAGGAGGGTCACGGTTTGAAGACAGCCTCAGCTACTACTTAGTAAGGCTCTTTGCAATTCAGTGAGACCCTGTTTTAAAATAAAAAGTAAAAAATAGGGCTGGGGGTGTAGCTCAGAGGTAGAATGCCCCTTGGTTCCATCCCTAGTACCTCAAAATAAATAAATAAATGAATGAATGAATAAATAAATAAATAAATTTTTTTCACAAAGAGCTGGGGGTATAGCTCAGAGACAGAATGCCCTGGGTGTGAGTGTGTGTGTGTGTGTATGTGTGTGTGTGTGTGTGTGTGTGTGTACACACATGCATTCATGCATAGATAAATTTGTTTCATATTTGCCACGTATAGACCCTATCATGATAATTATGATCTCTATATTTCTGTAGCAACAATACTCTTAGCATATGCAGGTTTAAGGTCATTTTAGGAACACAAGACTTCACCAAGATATGCTTTTCTTTTTTTGTGGTGCTGGGAATGGAACCCAGGGGCATCCTACCTCTGAAAAAGAACCTCACTAAGTTGCTAAGTAGCTGAGGCTGGCCTCAAACCACGATTCTCATATCTCAGTCTCCCAAGTACTGGGATTACAATCCTGCGCCACCAAGCCTGGCTTGATATGCATTTTAAGTAGGTAAGAAGGCCATCTTGGTGGAAAGGATCCCCTGTTGTATGTCACTTCCACTAGTTCCATTATCTTGCTACATATCTTGCATAACAAATTTCAAAATACAGTCAGGCACCAGTTAACAACAGGGATACATTCTGAGAAATGTATCCCTGTGTGAACATCACAGAGTGACTTACACAAATGAGAATGGCTACAACATCTCTGATTATGCTCTTATGGGACACTGTCACAAAAGTGGTCTGTCACTCACAGAAACTTTATGTGGCACATGGTTATATTCCAGCAAAAAAATTTTAATTCAATCAAAAACATTGACATATCTAAGATTTCAAGTAAAAATGAAATTAAAGAATTGCTAGGTAACCATTATTTTGAAAAATGTACAATACCAAGTCAAGACAGAGATAAAAGACTGAAATTTCTTCATGAAGAACCAGTATCTGCTAATAGAAAAATATGTCTTTTCTTTCTCTCTCCTTTTTTTTTTTTAAGTGTTGCTTTCTAGTCTTTAAAAAGGTAATATGTCTCATCTGGCAAAGTCATCTTATTTCAAGCACATGTAAGAGAAAATAACCAGAGGAAAGGGGAAGTCCTGGTCCCTGGGACCATCAACCTGAATCCAGAAAGGCCCCAGTGTTCTGTGAACCAAAAAAATGCTTAAGAGAATTTTATATCAATGAGACTATCAAAAACACTCACATACATACCAGGGATGAGTATGAGCTGTCATTTCAAAATCCATGCTTAACCATATTCTTTTCAGGATATTCTAAAATTTTCCTATGATTTCAATTTTATTATAAATAATTATGGAAGTACTCTGGTAGCACTTAAGAGTATTTAAAATTTAGTAGTGTTCCCCTTCTGATCTATGGGGGACACATTCTAAGATCCTCATTGGATGCCTGAGACCTCAGCACACAACCCTGCCCTATCTATCTATCTATCTCTATAATAAAGTTTAACTTATAAAATATCACAGTAAGAGATTAGACACTAGTAATAAAGTAGAACAATTATGAAAATATGCTGTAATAAAAGTTACATGAATGTGGTTTCTATTTCTGGAAATTTCCACTTAATATTTTCAGACTGTAGTTGATTGGCTACAGGTCACTGAGGCCAAAGAGCATGAAATCGTGGCTCAGGGAAGCTAAAGTCAATCCCCTCCTACAGCATGGTTGAGAGAAAGAATGGCAGTCAAGTAGTTCTCAACCACTTACCTGTATTCTCAAAATGTATCTATACTCTGGTGGTTTAGTAGTGGCATGACTTTTCCCTTAGGAACACTGCTAATGACAGTAACCAGACAATTCCACAAAACTGACTTCACTAAATATGCATATTATTTCAAGTATGTGAAATGAAATGTGTATTACAGCCATGCTGCAATACTGGTGATTATTTAAGGAATAAAATAATAGAAGCAAGAATGATCTTCATTCATCAGTATGCCAATGCAAGGTTTCATCAGATGAAGGTGAACCACACAGACTCTCAAGAGTGCTGAAGCTCAGTGACACTGTAACCATGCCTTATTTTACCTCCAAAAATACTGTTCCTTTTCCTTGACATAGTCTATCTCTACTCTTGAGCTTATCAACTATGACTGCTGCCTTTGAAGACCAAAACTGAACAAAGAGGAATAAAAGAAAGCTTAGAAAGAGAAAAAGGGTTTATTTAAAATACAGAAGAAATGTGTTAAGTATGTATGGAATTAACAAGATCTAAAAAAGAGAACGTTAACTATCAAAGTTCTCCCAGGCTGGACAGAGAGGGCGTTGCACTGGATGTGTGCTGTGAGGACCAGAGGAAGGCAGGGTGGGTGCAGAGCAAGTGTCTATCATCTTGGAAGGCTCTGAGCGGGATGCTTGATTATTTGTCAGTCTTCAAAGAAGTAGGTCTGTGACTATGTGGTCTGGCTGGTGACTCAGTTGATGAGAACTGGGAGTTGGGGTCCAGTGTGGTGTGGTGAGTATAGTGTGGTCAGCCTCTCGGTCTTAGGGCATGCACAGAAAAATGAGAATTCCAGGTACAAACCACTGGCCAAGCCCAAGCCCAAGCCCAGAGATGGTGGCAAATTCTCCAGAGCTCTGTTCTGACCATAAAAGCCTTGTGCACGAGACTCTCAGATTCTTATTTTTATACTTTTACTGGCACATTATAGCCTCGCGTCATCCTGTAGTTCAGTCATCGTGACATACGTGCATATGGCACTTGGTGAGTTTTCTCCCGGCTCCCTCTCCTCCCCAGTGACCCCTCCATTGGTTCGCCCTCCCCTAGACCACCTCCCTAGCGCCACTAGAGTTTCTCCTCCGTTAAATGAAGTTCCTCTGGTATCCCAACTACTCCTGAGAGAAAACGTTTGACCCTGAACTTTCTGTGACTGGCTAATCCCAATTAAAATAATGTTTTCCAGATCCACCCATTTCCTACATATGACATAATATTCTCTTTTGTTGCTGAGTAGAATTCAATTGTGTGTATATCCCTTAATTGTATAATCCATTTATCTGTTGCTGGACACCTTAGTTGATTCCATAATTTTGCTACTGTGAATTGTGTTGATATAAACATGAATGTACACGTATTACTATAATATTCCGATTTTAGTCCTTTTGGAAAGATAGCCAGGAGTGGTATGGCTGGATCATAAGGTGGATCCATTCCCATTTTTCTGAGGGCTATCCCCACTGACCTCCATAGTGGCTGCACTAATTTGCAATCTTACCAACAGTGGAGAAGAGTTCCAGTTTCCCCACATCCTCACCAACATTTATTGTTGTATTCTTGATGAATGCTCTTCTGATTGGGGTTAGATGGAATCTCAGTGTAGTTTTGATTGGCATCACCCCAACTGCTAATGATGCTGAACATTTTTTCATGTATTTATTGGCCATTTGTATTTCTTTATTGTGAAGTGTCTGTTTAGTTCAAATATACATTTCTTGATTGGGTCATTAGTTTTTTTTTCCCAGT
This sequence comes from Muscardinus avellanarius, assembly GCF_963383645.1. Taxonomy (NCBI): domain Eukaryota; kingdom Metazoa; phylum Chordata; class Mammalia; order Rodentia; family Gliridae; genus Muscardinus; species Muscardinus avellanarius. The sequence continues at coordinate 90,684,018 of NC_137795.1, forward strand.
GTTAAGTCTTTTAAGTGATTTTTATATACTGTAGATATTAGTCCTCTATCATCAGAGGAATAGCTGGCAAAGATCTTCTCCCATTCTGTAGGCTCTCTTTAGAATCTGGATGGTTTCCTTTATGAGCAGACACTTTTAGTTTAATGCTATCCCATTTATTAATTCTTATTTTAATTTCATGAGCTTTGGGCATCTTTATTAGGAAGTTTCTACCTGTGCCTATGTGTTGGACCTATGCCCTCCTATAATTTCAAAGTCTCTGGTCTAATTTCCAGGCCTTTGACCCATCTGGAGTTAACTCTTGTGCAGGGTGAGAGGTAGGAATTTAAATCCATTTTTCTACAAATGGATAACCAGCTTTCCCTACACCATTTGTGAAAAGGGATGTCTTTTCTCCAATGTATGTTTTTGGTCTTTTTTGAAAGTCAAATGGCTATAAATGTGCGGGTTTGTTTCCTATACTTAGAAGACCCCCCCAAAAAAAAACCCAACCAAAAGATTTCTAGAGTTGATTAACAAATTTAGCAAAGTAACATGATGCAAAATCAATCCAAATAAAATGTATCAATAGCTTATTTATATGCCAACCATGAATGCACTAAAAAAGAAATCCAGAAAATAATTCTATCCACAATAACCTCAAAACAATTAACTACTAGGAATAAATCTAGCCAGAGGCCAAAGACCTCTACAATGAATATTATAAAACACTAAAGAAAAAAATTAAGATCTTAAAAGATGGAAAGACCACCCATGCTTTTATTTTATTTATTTGTTTTTTTTTTTTGTGGTACTGGGGGTGAAACCCAGGGGCTTTTCTACCTCTGGGTTATTCTCCCAGACCTATTTTATACTTTATTTGGAAATAGGGTCTCACTAAGTTGCTGAGAGCCTCAATAAGTAGCTGAGGCTGGCTTGGAACCTGTGTGATCCTCCTGTCTCAGCCTCCCAAGTGCTGGGATTAAAAGCGTACGCCATCATGCCTGGCTTACCCATACTTTTAATAGGCAGAATAAATATTATCAAAATGGCCATTCTACCAAAAGTGATCTACAGAGTCAACGCAATTCCTATCAAAATACCAGTGTCATTCTTCACAGACCTAGAAAAATCAGTCCTTAATTTCATATGGAAAAATAAAGACCTAGAATAGCTAAAGCAATTCTTATCAATAAGAACCATGCGGGAGGCATTGCAATTCCTGACTTCAAATTATACTACAGAGCTATAGAAATAAAAACAGCATAGTATTAGCACAAAAACAGACAAATCAATGAAACAGAAGATACAGAAACAAATCTACACACTTAGATTCTTATTTAATTGGGTAGGGGAGAAGAGAAAAGAAATGGAACTTAGGTATCACAACCTAAAAAAAATTTTTTTTTGTATTAGCATTTGAACTGGAGAGGTAGAGAGTCTGATCTCCAAGGTATGCCCCCAGCCTTTTTTTTTTTTTTTTTTGAAGTAGGGTCACATTAAAGTTGTTGAAGGCATTGTTGAGTTACTAAGGCTGTTGAAGGTATTGTTGAGTCACTAAGGCTGGCCTCAAACTCGTGATCCTCCTGTCTCAGCCTCCCAAGTACTAGGATGACTGGCATGCTCCATTGTGCCCACCTTGAAATTTTTGTTACTATTAACACAGCTAACCTTAAACTGTTTATGCTATTATGCCCTACTTTTAAAGTATTAAATAAGTCTAAAAGCAGTACTTAAATTCCTTTTAAATGACAATACAAACTCTGACCTTACTTAATAGATTGGTAGCATTTAAAAGGAGAGTGAGTGTGAGTGTGAGTGTGAGTGTGTGTGTGTGTGTGTGTGTGTGTGTGTGCGTGCGCGCGCGCAAGGCAGGTGAATTCCAGTTTTACTAGCAGGGGAAGGTAGAAAAGAATAAGAAAGAAGAGTTTTTTTTTTTAAATTATACTTAAAGGTATTCCTCCCCCTTAGGTTCTTGACAAGAGTCAAATTTCTCTAATAATGCAACTTTTTTTTTTTTTTTTGGTACTAGGGATGGAACTCAGAGGCTATCTACCCCCAGGCTACACTCCTAGACCTATTTTTTTGTTATTTATTTATTTATTTATTTAAACAATTTTTTATTGAACATAAATAGTATATTTTTTATACTTTATTTGGAAATAGGGTCTCACTAAGTAGCTGAGGCTGCCTTTGAACCTATGTGATCCTCCTGTCTCAGCCTCCCAAGAGCTGGAATTACAAGCGTGCGCCACCATGCCCAGCTAATGCAGTAATTTTTAAATTATAGGGTGACCACTAGTAGGTTATAAAATAAATTCAGGGCACTGAAAACAGCAGTTTCATAAAAGTGAAACAAAATAAAATTAAAACTAAAATTACACTTAATGCAACTCCACTTATGAGTACTGTATGTACTTTTTTATGATGTGACACATAATCCTTTCTGTCAAGTTACAGAAAAGAAAATGGTCTATTATTAGGAGAGAGGACTAAAGATCATGTTTGAAATTAGGTGGGTGGTGATCATGTATAGATTCCATTTTAACTGGGGCCATGCCATAGGTCCTGATCTTAGAAACTAACCCACAAGTTAAGATGTGCTTACGTTACTAAGCAACAACTCTAAAGATATCATAAAGGTTATTATCCGCTCATTCATCCAGTTTAGTGTCTACTCTCCACGAGGGGGTATAGAGACAGGAAGAAAACTGAAAAAACAAAACAAAAAAACCCCCCAATCCATTAGATATAAGAGTCATATACTAACACCACACACTGAGCATGTATTATATGTCCAAGAGTGCTCTAAGCTCTTTCACATCAACTCATTTGATCCTCTCAATGATCCCACAAAACAGATACTAACATTACTCCTCACTTACAAATAGAGAATCTAAGAAATTAAGTCAGCTGCCTGCCAGTATCTAGTCCTGGGAAGTCTAGATCCAGTGCCCTACTGTGTGTGGGGGACGGGGCAGGGGAAAATGAACCCAGGGGTGTTTCACCTCTGGACTGCACCTCCAGCCCTATTTTATTCTTTTTTATTTTGAAATAAAAACCTAAATTGCTCGTTTTGGCCTCCAACCTACAATCCTCCTGTCTCATCCTCCCAAGTAAAGGGACTCTAGGTATGTGCCACCATACCCAGCTCAGAGTCCTACTCTCAATGGCACGGGATCCTCGACTGTGACTAGCCTCATCATGCATAACTGACAGGAAGGCTGTGACGCCAGGAGAAAGGTGAACAGGAACGCAGGAAAGCTCTACTGTTTGGGTGTCGTCGTCCAGCCTCGTTTCTCTCGCGGTCCATGCAATGGATACCCTGGTGCATTCTGCACAGGCTTCCAGCAACTTAGTTCAAAGTCCATCTTTCATCCCTGTCTAGAAAATGTGTAATGTGCAATAAGTGGGCCCTCACTTGCTGTAATAAATCTAAAGTTAAGAGGCTTTATTCAGGTGTTGGTATTAAAACTTTTGGTATCCCCCAGTTGTTTCCAACACCTCCTCCAGGCATCATCTCTAGAGACCGGGGACCCCGTAGCTGGGGTGACAGCCCAGCCACACAGAGCTGCTACAAGTGCCCTTTTCCTTATACTCTTAGTGCAATACTTCCCACTGATTAGAAACAGGACTGAGCTGGGTGTGGTGGCGCACGCTTGTAATCCCAGCATTCAGGAGGCTGAGACAGGAGGATCGCGGTTCGCAGACAACCTCAGCTACTTAAGTGAGGCCCTCTGCAACTCAGTGAGACCCGGTTTCAAAATAAAGAATAAAAAAATAGGGCTGGGGTGTAGCTCGGATGTAGAATGCTCCTGGGTTCCACCCCCACCCCACCAAAAAAAAAAAAAAAAAAAAGAAAGAAAGAAAGAAACAGGACTGAAAGGAACTCAGGTAGAATGCACATTGGGACAAGTGCACCGCTGTATTTCAGAAAACATTACAAGTTAGGTGCCCAAAGATTATTTTCCACCTAATCTAATGACCCTTATTTTCAGGTTATATAATAAGTCTTATGCCAGGACGTATGCAGATAGTAAAATAAGTAGAAATCCTCTGGTGGGAGAATGATTCCTTTCCTTGGAATCAGGCCATGCGTAAGAACCTTACTTTTTCAGTGCTGTGCCTCTTGTATAATGTGAGTTAAAATGGCCAGTACAAATAGATCTTGGAACAAAAGGAAACAACACTTGGGTTTTTATCTGACCATTATCCCTTGACCACATATTAGAAATTTTTCTCAAAGTATCTTTTGGACAAACATTAAATAAAACTTTTAGACTTTGTATAAAAATATTTAAAATTAACATGTAATTATGGTTTGTACATTGTAACATGGAGAATTAAATTCTAGAATAATTTAGGGATACTTTCTAAATATAATAAAATAGCCAGACACAGTGGTGCACGTCTATTATCCCAGTACTTAGGAAGCCAAAGCAAGAAGATGGCAGGTTTGAGGCTAGCCTCGGCGACTTAGCGAGTCCCTACTGCAAAATAACACTCCAGCATTCAATCTCTGGTACCACACAAAATAAATTAATTAAATAGAATGAAATAACCAGGCATGGTGATGCATGCTTATAATCCCAGCATTTGGGAGGCTGAGATAGCTACTTAGGCCCTTTGCAACTGTTTCAAAATAAATAAAAAACAGGGCTGGGGGTGTAGCTTGAAAGTAGAATGCCCCTGGGTTCCATCCCCAGTACCACACACACACAAAAAGATTATATATATAATGAAACATTCAAATAACCAAGAAAAAATCTGAAGCTTAAGTGTATAGATAATGCTTTATCACACTTTTTTTACTTACACATAATGAACATACAAACTTACCCTAAATAATTAAAATTCTGACAAGGAACATTTAACACTCCTTTTAAAAAAATGCAGTTAAGGTAGATTGCTGTCAAAATAAGATTTTTCACTGAACAGTACTCTCTACATGCCAGTGTCAATGCAATCTGAGTAGGAAATTGATGCTATTGTACATCACTGTAATAATGTCTAAGTATATTCAGGACATTTATTTTAAAGGACTGTTTATTGCTATCATGCATTCAACTGGTCTAAAACCAATACTTTTGACATGAGCTGGGACACATTTTCCGTGGTTTCAAAAAATAAAGGATGACTCAATTATGTACCAATCTAGTCAATCAGGTTCTAAGAAAGATAGAGGTTTTGGATAAAAGAGTACTAATGTCTGCACTTACCAATATGAGACTTTTACAAGTGGTATTTCATGCTGGGGCTTTTTCTGATGATGGTGTTAATTTTCTCTGCCCCATTTACCCTGTTTTATTAGCTGCACTTGGGACCAAGAGCACCCATGTGCACGACAGACAGAAGAGGACAGGATCCAATAGTGAGAGTTTTTTTTTTTTTTTAAATTGAGAAGCTGAGAATGAATTAGGGATAGGGGTAGAGGGACGGGTCAATTTTAACATCGTAGCTTAAGCAAACACAATGTACGAGTATAATAATGGTTTTAATGGTTAACATTAAGACAGTATCTTTGTAGATAGAAGATGCTGTAGATAGTGAGCTTCTAAATAGCAACATTTTGTCTGTTAGAATTATCTGGCAGAGGCCTCCCTAGAATATAGAGATGAAGGGAGCTGTTTTCAGAGTTGATAAGAATATACACAGCTCAGAAAGCTATGGAACTTCTCAGGGAGCAAGGGGTAGGTGATTGTAATCATACTATCTGAGAAGTTGTTCCAGGTTTAAAAAATATCCCATAAAGCAGTCATTATCATTGAGGCAAAGTGGGGGCCACTGTCTTTCCTTCCTATCTGTACACAGGTCAAGCTGCCCTCAAACTAGTAGAGTGTATTAAAAAAAAAAAAAAACAGTGAACTGGGCTGTGAGTAGGTGTTATCTTCCACAATATTTTGCTAAAACAAACTTTATAAATAATATGTTTTAAAAAAAACACACACACAGAGCAAAAAAAAGACTAAAAACAAAAAATTAAAAACTACTAGTCTTGCCCTTCTACTTCTCTGTGGTTTTAGACAAATTCCATTTGCTTTCAGAGACTCAGTTTTCTTGTCTACAAATTCAAAACCTTAAACATCTCAACTTTCTTCTCACTCCAAGTTTAAATGACTAAATATATTCTGTGACTTATCTTCTCCCTTAATATCCCTGAACTAAATCTTACACTAATTTCAAAGGGAGGGAGGTGGGAAGGCTTATCAAGACAGATTCAAGTGTTAACTGCCTTCCCTGTCCTGGACCAATATTATTGTTGTACAAGCAGATCTCTAGTTATTCATCTAGAACAATTAAATCTATATACCCATTGAACAGAGACTCACAATTTCCCATTCCTCTAAACCCCCACCACCAACATCCTACTATGTTTCTGAGTCTATTTTAGATACACTGTATAAGTGTACTCATGTGGTATTTTTCCTTCTGTGACTAGCTACTTGAACTACTTAGCATAATGTCTTCAGGTTAATCCATGTGGTCCCTTTGCCAAAATTTCCTTGAGGCTGAATACACATGTGTGATATAACACACACACACACACACACACACACACACACACACACACACACACCATTGTCTTTATCCATTTATCCATTGATGGACATTTAGGTTATTCCCACAATTTGGTTACCATAAATAACGTTCAGTGAATTGAGAGGGCTGATATTTCTTTGATATCCTGACTTTAATTTCTTTGGATATACACTTGGTTTAGGATTGTTGGATCCATTTGTAATAGTATCCAAAAGAATATTTAAAAAGAAAGTTAATTTAAAAAGTATTCATATACTAAAAACTACATTAGATTAACAAAATAAATTAAAGAAATCACAGAGCCATCCCATGTTCATGGACTAGAAGATTTAACATTGTTAAAATATCCTGATAACCCAAAGCAATCTACAGATTTAATGCAATCCATATTAATTTTTTCTCTCTTAGCTACCACTGAGCTCTTTACCACTGAGCTATATCCTCAAATTCACATAGAGCAACAAAAGACTCCAAATAGTCAATGTAAGAAGTTCGATTTCCGAGGGACTGAGATGTCGCTCAGTGACAGAGCACGTGCCCAGAATGCAGTCTCTGGATAGAAGAAAAAAGTTCTGATTTCAAATCTCATAAAGCTACATTAACTAAAAGAGTATGGTATTAGCATTAAAACAGACATACAGACCAGTGGAACAGAAGAGAGGCCAAGAATAAACCCACACAAATATATAGTCATCTTATCTCTGGCAAGGGTACCAAGAACAGAGAATTTTCTATTCTGTGTTGTTTTTTTCTTTTTTTCTTTTCAAAAAGCGTTTTTTTTTTTTTTTTAACAAATGGTGCTAGAAAAACTGGATATCCACATACAAAAGAATAAAACTGAAACTTATACCCAAAAATCAACTCAAAATGGGTTAAAGACTTAAATGCAATACCCAAATCGATATTTTAAAAAACTCAAGAGAAAACATAGGGGAGAGTTTTTGTCATTAGTTTAAGCAGTGATTTTTTGGCTATGACTGTTGTTCACAAGCATATGTCAAAGAATATGTAGTAAAAACAAAGACAGACAAGTGGAATTTTATCAAGCTAAAAAGCTCTGCACATCACAGAAATTAATCAAATACTGAAGAGGCAACCTACAGGAAGGAATAAAATCGTTCAAAACTAGCTATCTGGTAAGGGGTATCATCCAAAAACATGTAAGAGCTGGGGATGGTGGCACATGCCTGTAATCCCAGTGTTTGGGGAGCTGAGAAAGGAGGACCACAGGTTCAAGGCCAGCCTTAGCAACTTTGCAAGATTCTCTTTCAAGATAAAATATAAAATAGGGCTGGGGATGTATCTCAAGAGTATATCCAGATACTCAACCTCCAGTATCAAACTAAATAAAATATATAAGAAACTCTTACAACTCAATAGCAAACCTAAATATGGGCAAAAAAAACCCCAACAGATACTTCTTCTTAGAAATGGCCATCAAGTACATCAAAGTATATTCACTAAGTATATGAGCACTAGTATATCCTCACTAGTCTTCAGAGAAATACAAAGATAGCTAATATGAAAAAAAAAGTATGGGGAAGGGTGGAAAACTTGGAGTCCTCGTGCACCACTGGCAGGAATGTAAGATGCTGCTGTGCAGTCCAGCACAGAGTTTCTTCAAATAATTAAAAAAAGACTAGGCCTTTATCTAAAGACAGATCTACATGATTGGATAAGCTAGTTAAGATGGTAGGAGGGGTCGACCTTCATGAAAGGAGACACCCTGCCACACCTTGTTAGGGGAGGTACCTTATAGGGTAAGGAGAGGTACCTTACAGGGACCTTCACTAGTCAGAATTACGTAAACAAGATGGAGGTCATGGGTATAAAAAGTCCGGTCCGCATGTAAAAAAAAAAAAAAAAAAAAGACTATCAAATGCTCCATCATGTCCAATTCTGTATACACCATTTCCTAATCATTAATGTGAACATACCTGAAATACACATACCATGTCGATTACACATATTTCAAATACAAATGCTACTTGGTAGGGCAGGAGGAAGCCCTGGGATTGAACTAAGGGCATTCTACTTCTGAGCTACACCCTCAGCCTTATTTTATTTTTTATTTTCAAACTTAGCTTAGAGCCTCGCTAAGTTGTTGAGGCTGGCTGCAAACCTGTGATCCTCTTGTCTCAGCCTCTCAAGTCCTAAGATTACAACATGCACCACCATGCCTGGGCTGAAATTCTAATTACACAATTCTATCTCTGGGAACTGAACAGTAGGCCCATAAATTACAAGCATCCATTTAAAAACATTTAGCACCAAATTATCAAGATAATGATGATGATTGTGGTACTGGGGATTGAATCCAGGGCATTCTTCCTTTGAGCATACCTCTAGCCCTATTTTATTTTTAATTTTAAAACGGGGTTCTCACTAAGTTACTGAGGGCCTCCTCAAGTTACTAAGGCTAACCCTGAACCTGAGATCCTCCTGTCTCAGCCTCCCAAGTACTAGAATTACAGGCATGTGCCACCATGCCCAGCTAGTACTTAAATTACTAAAATATGCTCTGAACTTTAAAAAAAAAAACCCGTTCTTTGTTTTGGTTTTTGTACTGTGGACTGAACTCAAGACCATTCTATCTCTGAGCTACACCCCTAGCCTCCGCCACCCCTGAGGGAGGACTTGAACTGGACTTGAACCTAAGATCTTTCTGTCTCAGCCTCCTAAGTACTGTGCCACCACATTTGGCTTTTTATTATTCTACTACCATCTAATAGTATTTTTCTTTGTATGGCTATCAAAACTAATCATATAAACCCAAAAGCTTTATAAACTTTTAACCATGGCTGCAATATTACTTGTAGCCAATTAGAATAAAATGTCTAGACCTTGGTCATGATTTGATTCAACAGAGCAAGGTAACTGTTCTTTCACACACTCAACATTTTCTCTATATCATGCATGCTCCTTAGAACTGGAATGACAGGAGAACCTATATGCTTTCAGTCAATGCTTAGCATATAGGAAACTTACCTAATTCTATCACAAAGGCTGTTATCATTGTCATACAAATTATCAGCAAAAAAAATTATATATATATATATGAGATCACAGCAACAACAGAAATACTTAAGACTTCAGCATTGTTCAGCATCTGGGCTCAAAACCAGTCATCCATAACACACTGTTCAGCGGCCTGTTGCCCTGTTTTCTGTTGTTTGCTCTATTAAGAAAGTACTGCGCCACCTGGTGGGCACTTCTCACACTCTTCATGACCAACCCAGGTGCCTTGATAAAAGAACAATTGTTTGTATTTTCACTTCCATTTCCCTTTCAGAAAGCGAAGAAAGAAAAATCTCCAAAAAACTTGGAAAGGTATAAAATATTTTAAAACATACACGAGTTCTTGTTATTAAACTCAAGTGTAGTAGTTTATGTTCCCAAATACTGTTTCGATTTCTGCCATAATTTTTGCCCTTGAATCACTAATTATATCCTTTTCAATTGTGCCGTTCCTGAAGCCAGTGCAATCGTGTCCTAGCATACCTACCTCACCTTTTGAACTGGAGCCACAGCAGGGACAAGGACTCACCCTTCTGTACACGCTCAATGCTGCTGGCTAAGGAGCACTGAGCACTAAATGTGCATTCTCCTGGTTAGTACGAGAACTAAGAGTAAACAAGGGCAGGTCAGGACACAGGCTGGAAATCACTTTTACATTTCCAAATTTAAAAAGTCACTAGTTAATGGCTCGTATGTGATTTTTTTTCAAATAAAGTGATCCTGAGTATTAACTCTTTCTGGCACTACTTCCCAAGTACTGGATCTCTCTGTGTTGTGCTAATATCTTTTAGTTCATCAACCAAGCTATGAAAGTATACTATCCTAAAATGATTATACAATAGGCTTCAGGATAGAAAAAAAATGCAAACTACACTTGGGCCAGCAGGTGTCTCTCTATAGCCCAAACCACAGACTTGGCCAGGTGTAGAAACCACACTGCTGCTATAACTGCACAATCCCTGACCACTTCACAGCAGGAATCATGGGAACAGAACATCAGAATTGTTATGTTCCTGAGAAACTGAATATAGGGATCTAAACGTTATAGGAATTCATCAAGATGCAATATATTTAGAAAATGCAAGATCTACCAGCACAGAGGGACCCATTTCATTTCAGCAGTGAATAAAATGATTCTTGGGTATTGATCAGGAGACTGTCAAAGCTCAAACAGAAGGAAATTTGAGGAGGACCAGTAGTTGAGAAAAGAAAAACGAGCTCCATTACGAAAGAGAAGAGAGAGCAGCACAAAGAATGGTTAAGGCAAGTTTGAGGGGTCCCAGGGGACAAATCTGTGCACATCAAGGTAGAATATCAGTGCGGAACTTGTACACAACAGTGTAGAACATGAACCGAAGGTCAAGAAAATGTGTGCCTAAACACAGCACTAAAATATCACAAGTCAAAGGCCGACTCACTATCAGAATATGAAATCCATTTTGTATGTCAGGCCCCTCATTAAAAAGAAAAAAGGGAAAAGAAAAAAATGATGGAATAAATAGACTAGGAAACTGCCAGAATCAACGTGTGCACTGGGTACTAAAGTAACATGGATCTCCTCCCTCTGGGTTCTGACAAGAAGGTCTGAGAGCCATCAGCATCTTGAGTGCACCCCAGGGAACCTCCCTCAGCTGGTATCTGCCACAACATCTTCAAACAGAAAACCAACTCCCAAAGGTGGTACCCAAAGTCCCAGGAGAGAAAAATGGCAAACGTGAAGCAATGCAGTCTTTTAAATAAATTAATAGCTGGGCAGGGTGGCACACACTTGTAATCCCAGTATTTGGGAGGCTGAGACAGGAGGATGACAGGTTCTAGTCAGCCTCAGCTACTTAGCAAGGCCCTCTGCAACTTAGTGAGACACTGTTTCAAAATAAAGAATAAAAAATGGGGCTGAGGGTGTAGCTCAGAGGTAGAATGCCCCTGGGTTCCATCCCTACTACCACGCATGCAAAATAAAATAAATTACAAAGCAGATGCCAGGGGATAGGAAGACATGATAGGAACACCATCTAGAGATGTCTCTAACTACCAAACCAGACTGTGGACCACATTTCTGGCAGCTGTTCCCCACCCCAAGTAAAGCGGCACTGATATGGTGAAGGACAGGAGCCAGAAGGGCTGAAGATGAGGAATGGTGGGATCTATGTCATCAAGCAGGGGAGGAGGCCCGAGTCTCTGAAGAGAGGAGCAAAAGAGACGAAGGAACGGGCGCATATCCAACTCCCGTCACCAAGTGGAGCGCTGGACACCAGAATAACCCTCATTAGAGAGAGTTAAGTATGTCAGCAGACCTCAGCAACACAACAGCTTCAGTACCAGCTTCCACAGTTTGGGTTTTCTTATTCAAGTTATCACTTGCCACTTTCAGAAAATGGGAATCCTGCTCTTAATGTCATCCCTGCTGTCATCAGAACTACTCCTATGCCAGTTCCCTTGCTATGTGCAAACGAAACTATGCTCCATTCCCCAAATATTAGAGAATTTAAGAATTTCAGAAACATTTATTTTGTTCAAAACTGAAGTCAATCTGACACTATGACATCATCATGAATGGGTGTCCGAGGACAAAGATGAATGAGCACTCAGTGTTTAAGATGTAGAGATTCTCAGGGCCACAGCGAAATCCACCAGAAAATACCAATGACGTTCACACTTGGTTTGGGAGGAAAGGGCATGATTTTGTTGGGTATTTGTGTTTGTGGGTGTGTGACTGGGTTGCTTGGGGTCTGGGTTCACTTAGAACTTATTGATAACAACAACACACAATTATATGCTATTTACCCTGTACCAGGCCTGTGTTCTAAGCACTGGTAAGTGTTAGTTTAACAAAGATCTACGTAACTTTAGTTACCTGTTCAGTGGCATCTTCCATCAAAAGTACCTCTGCTTCTTCCACGTTTTCCTGTAAAAGACGAGACCAGTGTTAGTGGGCAGCCACAAGTGCACACACATGGTTTACACATCATTATCTGGTATCTTCCAAACACAAGATCATTGGACCTGGGTCCATTATTTTTGCTGCCTAACTTGACTGAGTTTCTAGACAGAACCATTAGTAAGACTTCATCACTACATGTACTAATAAGGGATTTGAAACAGAATGCCTTATGGTTTCAAATGAAATTAAGTTGACATAATTATAAAATTAGATGCAGAGGAAAAAAATTAGAAGCAGATTTTCCTCATCTCAAAACCCTTCAAGGTTGACACGGTTTTTCAAGCCATGTTCCCTCTCAAGTTCTCTTCTTAGGTGACCATCACACCCCCCCCCCCAGGTGAAGTAGGTGAAGTTCCAAAGACAGGACCAACTGCTGCACGTCTTTTGAAAGATTTACTTGAAAATTTTAAATGGAAGCATTTGTCAAAAAGAAGAAAAGAGGCACATGTCTGTAATTTCAATACTTAGGAGGCTAAGACAGGAAGATCACAGGTTCAAAGACAGACTCTGCAATGTAGCAAGACTCCTGGCAATCTAGCAAGATAATCTCAAAATAAAAAACAAAACTGGGCTGGAGCCAGCCGTGGTGGCACATGCTTGTAATCCCAGCATTCGGGAGTCTGAGACCTGAGGATCGCGGTTTGGGGACAGCCTCAGCTACTTAGTGAGGCTCTCTGTAACTTAGTTAACATAATTTCAAAATAAAGAATTAAAAATAGGGCAGGGGTATAGTTCGGAGGTCGAATGCCCCTGGGATTCCATTCCCGGACCCGCAAAAAATAAATAAATAAATAAATAAATGGGGCTGGGGGTGTACCTCACAGGTAGAATACCTCTGGGTTCAATACCCAAAACAGAAAAAAAGAGGGTGTTGCTTAGACCAGGAAGCTGTTTGGAAACTCTCCTCCAGGTGACCTTCACCTTGGGGAATTCACCGTTTCAGGTTCTGTTCCTCAATTCTGCGAGCTCCGAAGCCCTCTCACTAAGGTTCCAGAAATGATCACATTTATCAACACTGATGCTAACACAGAGCACTAGAGACAGGTAAGCCATGATGCCTACATATTCATTCACACTGAAAACGAATCATCGGTCTGGACACGTGCTACATCCGCTTTGACCCATGTGTCCCCACTTCTTCAGTCAACAAATTCTTCCCGAGAACCAGCAAATCTGGCACAAGCACCTGACAAGCGGGCTAAAGATTAGCCCCTCTACAGCAACTGTTCAGTGAGCTCACTGGAGCAGTTGCTGCCAGGGCCCAGGGCATCCCTCCTCCTCTACCCCCTAGTCCTTCTTTCGCACAGATGCCTCCAGCTGCCTCTCCAGGGTCATACCTCCTCTCTCCCAGTCTAGAGCCTTACAATGTGTATCCAGAGAAACACTAAAGTGCATGGTGGTGCAGCCCCCTGCCTGCAAACCTTTGATGCTCTGCGTGGGTCCTCTGATAAGCACACTATGGCTGGCAGCCCCCCTCTCCTGGGCCGCCTCTCACTTTAGCCTCTCGTCTCTGTGACTCCCGTGAAGCACAAGATCCCCCAACATCGTGAAGACTTTGCATACCTTATCTCCTCTGCTTGGAAATTAGCTCACATACCCTGCTTCCTCCCAAAAAACCCCACCTATGCCTGCCTGGTAACCCACAGATCCTAGCTCAAAGTACATGACCCCACGACTAGGACAAACTGCCTTACTTTAAGCTTTGGAGCACCTTGATCTCCTCCTCTGCAGCACCTACCACCGTGTGCAGTAACACATGTGTAGTATCTCTCCCTGGACTCCACAAAGATTGTTAGCATGGTCCGCCATAGTGCATATTCAGCAGTTAACTCCAGAATGAATGAAAGCTTTGGGCTACTACAGCCCATTGCACCCATTGCCCAGATCAGGGTAACTCTGCCAGGCAGACCATGTAGATCTGCAGAGGGACACCATCTTCTCCGTTGTGCCCACCCAAGAGCACAGCAATGAGATGGGCTCCTTTAACACCAACGCCTATAAAGTTGTTCTTCTTATAACGTCTATGGCCAAAATAAATCTTAGGCTATTAAAAAAGAAACAGCGCAAAGTTCAAGACACAAATGAGCAGCAACCCTGCGGAGAGGTCTCTGGCAGTGGGTTACTAAGAAACACTATCAACAAAAGGAAAACATACATTTCAGCCAAAGGAAGTCCTTGATGAGACAACCCAGGCAAATGGGCGTGTGTGCCTGTGTGTGCACGCACACGTGCACTCGTGCACATGGATGCACCCACATGCCCACACATCCCCAAGGCAGTTTTCAGAGCAAGACAGAAAAGGCTGAGCTTGCTTGAGGACCCCACCACAACTGAGGCGCTGATGGAGGGACAGCAGAAAGGCCCAGGCAGCCTCCGCCGCCACCCCCACCAAGGGCCTGACCCCGAGGGGCAGAGGGACAGTAGAAAGGCCCAGGCAGCCTCCGCGGTGCCCCCCTCCCCAGGGCCTGACCCCGAGGGGCACACGGGACCTGCTGCGTGGTGACTTACTCTCCCCTGTGCCTTACAAATCAGCAATTAATCGGCATTTCCTAACTCACTGCGTACATGGTTTTCAAATGGTTCACAGCTGTGGTTAACTTTTAAAAGACATTCCCTAACATTTCAGGTCCTCTTATGTGATGGGAATGAGAGGAAAGAAAAAACAACTAAGGAGAAGAAGCCCCACAATGGACCGGACCATAAATTCCTATTCAGTCAGCATATCTGAAATGCACAGTTCTCAGGGCTAGGGACACACAGAGCCCTCCACCTCAGTTCTCCAGAAAGTGCATTTTGGGGAGAGAGAATAAATACATAAGAAGAACATTAAACACATTCAATGGTAATAAGTACTATGAAAAAAAAAGTAAGCTAGGCCTGGTGTTCCATACCTATAATCCCAGCTATTCCAGAGACCGAGGCAGGAGGATCACACATTTTAGGTTAACCTGGGCAACTTAGCAAGACTCTGTCTAAAAAAAAAAAAGTAAAATAAAAAGAGGGGGGGCTGGGGATTTACCCTAATAGTAGAGTGCTTAACCACCATGCATGAAGACCTGTTTTTTACAGCCAGCACCGTGAAAAAGAAAAAAGTAAAGGAAGGTGGATGGGAAATGTATGTTTGTATGTGTGTGGGGTTAACATTTAAACATGGTGAAGGAAGGCCTCAATGAGAGATTGCCACATAAGCTAAGATATGAAGAAGTCATGGAAGAGCCACACAGGATCTTGGGAAAAACAGGTCCAGACAGAGGGGTGCAAGGGCCCTGGGGCTGGAGTCTGGGCGGTGCACCCTGGAGCTGGCAGGGAACAGCAGTAGGAGTTGAGGTCGAAGAGGTCAGTCATGGGCTTCACTCTATAGGACCAGAGGCCTTTGGCTTTTATCCTGAGAGACTTGCAATGCAACTGAGGGGTTTGGGGCAGAGGCACAATGGATCTTGCTGCTGTGTTGGGAAGAGACTAAAGTAGCAAGATCTGTCACCAGGCTGCTAGGACAATCCAAGTTTTATTGGACATGACCTGAACTACAGGGTAGCAGCAAAGGGGCCCCTAAGAAGTTGTTGGATTCTTCGTGGAACTTGGAGATGCCCTGGGATCGACTCTGACTCCCCTCAGGACTGATCTGAGTGGTCTTAGTACTCTTACCACTGCTATAGTCTAGCTGGCTCCTGGGTCCTTAGGTCATGGGAGGGGGGGGGGCGAAGGGGACTCAGGACCCTTGCGCCCCTTCCTCCTCCTTTCTCTTGCCTCCCAACAGTGAGGTGAGCTGTCCTGCTTTGTCCACCCCTCCCGCCATGAGATGCTGTCTCACCACGGGCCCAAAGTGACGGGGCCAACTTGAGCGTGGACTAAACCTCCATAACTGTGAGTCAAAATAAACCTCTTCAGTTTATAAGTTATCCCAGCCATTTTGTGATTGTGATGGAAGGCTAACACAATCGCCAGAACTATTTTTCTTTTAATTATTAATTTTAGAAAAGAAAGTGGTGGCCAGGCATGGTGGCACACTCTTGTAATCCCCACACTTGGGAGGTGGAGAACAGAGGATTGCGCAGGTTCAAAGCCAGCCTTGCTGGCTTAAGAGACTGTTTCCCAATAAAATATAAAATAGGTCTGAGAGTGTAGCTCGGAGGTAGAAGGGTTCCATCCCCAGTACCACCAAGAAAGAAAGAAAAAAGAAAGAAAGAAAGAAAGAAAGAAAGAAAGAAAGAAAGAAAGAAAGGAGGAGAAAGAAAAGTGAATTTTAATCTAGTGTAGAGGAAATGTATGATCATCACAGAAAGTGAAAAAGATCAAACAATAAACAAAAACCTTTGCATCACACCATAAAAAAAAAGAAAAGCATACTGGTCACCACCATATATTAGCTTTTTTTTTTTTCCCCCCTGAAAATGAAAGACTTCTTCCCCTGGCTAAGGAGCCCATTCTGACTATGTGGCCACGGTAGTTAATCTATTTAACACGTGGCTTTCCACTGGGAGACTTGGTGACACAGCAGGACAAGCACCAAAAAGTTTTTGTTTTTTTGTGGAACTGGGAACTAGGGATTGAACTCGGAGGCATTCTACTGCCTCTGAGCTATACCCACAGCCCTATTTTTTATTCTTTACTTAGTCTCACTGAGTTGTAGAGCCCTCACTAAGTAGCTGAGGCTGGCTGTGAACCTGAGACCCTCCTGTCTCAGCCTCCCAAGTACTGGAATTACAAGCGTGCACCACCATGCCGGCTCGGAAATATTATTAAAGCCAAACATTCAACCAATATAGTCTAATCCTGAAATTGTTCAGCTGTGCCAGCCTGAGGTCAGCCTAGGAGCAAAGCCTGGCATATTTTTCTGCAGACTCTGTCCCTGAGAAACTCATGATGGTAACATGTTGGAAAGCAAAACTGACATGCTAAAATCTTCAAAAACCAAAGCGCCCTCTTTATCTTCTGCTCTGTTGATGACTAGGGGACTGAAGGTAGAGGGGTCACTGGGCAAAGCTGCCCTCACCTTGAGACTTCCACTCAAGGGTGGGAAGCAGCTGCTCTGCTGCTGTCCTGGAGCCAGGGAGCATCTCATCAGCTCAGTAAACAGACCCTGTCCGACCCCAAACAAAACACCACCAGTGGGCTTGCTCTAAACAAATATGGCTCTCCATATTTAGCGGCCAGCAGGCCATATTCGTTCAGTGTCTCCCCAAGTGTGCTAAGACAGGTGGTCTTTCCTGGTCACTTGGGGCTGCCATGACCTCCAGAGCACAGCTTTCCACCTTCAGTGTGCATGAGCTGCCTGGCACTTGTCTAAGTGCAGATTCCCACGCAGACCAGTCACGGGAAATGTAGCCTGTCCTGGCCCATACATCTTTCTGCTCTTAACTTCTGAGCCATTTGTTCATCCTAATTCATTTCTATTAACACTTCACAGCATCTATTTCTTTTTTGTTTGCTTCCCAAGTATAATAGCACTGATTTTTTAAAAATAAGTGTTTCTTGGACAAGGATCACCAGCATATTCATGAGGAAGATCTTTTTGCATTTCTAAAATCTTTAGATGGCCAATGGAGCTGGTGTAATAAAATGAGGCCAACCGTAAGCCAGCAAGCAGAGGATTGCCCGACAGCGCTGCCCTCCCCATGCAGCACTGCAACAAGTCAGAGAGAAGGCCTGCGGAGAGGAGGCCTGCAGACCAGTGTGCAGGGGCAGCAACTGCTCTGGAGATGTGTAAGTACACGCAGCGCTCAAAAGCAATTGTTTATAGACTCAAAAGACCAACTAGAATAACCAAGAGCTTGTACTGATCACGATCTATTACACAGGATAAAACAAAGATTTATACTGGCTTTGGGGAAAGACTTAAAAAAGTACACATCTGCTACATATAAAAGTGTGTGGCAGATAGGAGACAGACTCATTCTGTGTGGCTACTGTGGCTCGAACCAAAGGTAAAATAGAAAAAGAGATGGATCTGGGCACAGTAAAAGGACATATGCTGCAAAGTAGCCAGCTGCCACCACTGCCCTGCCACCCTGTTCCTCTCTAGCAGGGTGTACTGCAAGGAGGCCAGGCTGCATGCCACTCGCAGAAGACAGTTCCACAATGACATGGGTCATAGGCACTGTGCTAGGATGCTTTTACATTTCCAGGCCAGCCCTTCAGACTTGAAAGCTCAGCTCCAGCCTGCTCTGTGAGATCTCATGCTCTCTCCCCTCCCAGCAGAATGGATGGCAGCTTGTTCCAAATCCAGGTTGCTTCAAGATATCATACCACATCCAGACACTGTCTCCCTCCACTCTCAATACTTAACACTGGGTCCTGGGGACAGGATCATGTGCTAGTTACCTGTGTATCCACAGTGCTGATCAGTGACTTGCACAGATGCACTGGGGACGGATGGATGAAAGAAGAAAGGAAGAAGAGAAAAATGATGCCTACATGATGATGTTAGGTATACTGTAAAAGGAATTCTGATACTGAGAGGAGAGTTAGTTTTAATGAACTTATTCTACATTGAAAGACATGAACTAGCAGGGCATGGTGGCACACACGTCATCCCTGTACACAGGAGAATCACAGGTTCGAGGCTAGCCTCAGTAACTTAGCCAGACTCTCAGCAATATATCAAGATCCTGTTTCAAAATAAAACATAAAAAGGGCCAGTGGTGTAGCTCAGAGATAGAATGCTCCTGATTTCAATCCCCAGTACAATTAAAAAAAAAATTAAAAACTACTGTGGCCCTCCTTAAGGTCTATTTACTGTTATAATTGACTGTTTAGAAACAGCCTTAGTAACTTCCTTTTGTTATATGTAACTACACATGTATTACTTGATAATAATTATTTCTAAAAGTTTATATGAAGCCAGGCGTGGTGGTGCACGCTTGTAATCCCTGTCTTTGGGAGGTGGAGACAGGAGGATCGCACAGGTTCAAAGTCAGCCGAGCTGGCTTAGGAGACCCTGTTTCCAAATAAAAAGTATAAAATAGGTCTGGGAGTGTAGCCCGGAGGTAGAAGGGCTTCCAGGAACCCCAGTACCACCAAAAATTAATAATAATAAAAGTTTATATGAAAAATAATCTTTCACAGTTCCTAGGGAGCCTGTGGAAAATGTGCCCACACATTTCCTTCATTAAAGCAAGCTACCGACAGGACAGACCAGCAGAATTTTATTTTAGATATTAACAGAAAGTAAACTGTTTTCATGCATGCCTTTACCTTCATTCCTAACTAGTACCAAGGAAACCGGAGCTTACTCTTTGTTCCCTCTTTTCTCAGAATCTAACATCCAAGCCCACTTGCTTTTTTGCCCCAACAATGGTAATTCTCAAAGGGTGACAAATATGTGTTCTGTGGTCACTTCAGAAAATTCTGACTGGGACTTTTCAGGGGAGTGACAGACAGGTGAAAGAGTCTGGGAACCACAGGGCCCACTAAGGACAGCAATTACTGCTCAGAAGGATTTCCTAAGCCACAGCCAGCACCATTCGCATGGACCCGCACGCAGCTCTGCTTCTGAGTGCCCACTTCAGCGGCAGCACCCCACCGCCCTCATGCCCCCCGCCCTCCCCACACAGGGCCAGAGGCACATGCCTGTGCTCACCTCCTATACAGCCTGGTTCCTCTGGTCCCCTTTCTTCTCACTGCCGCATGGCTGGCAAGAGAAGGGTCTTGGGGCTCAGCAATGCCCAAGCCAACCCAGACTGGTGTCAGGGCCGATGTCTAGCAAAAGAGGCTGCGGCCTCTGCGACATGGGTGGGTGGGTGGCAGGGCCATTTGCATATGAACCGCGCCTCTGTTTCCTTATAATAGAGGAGCTCAGTGGACTCCTCCTAATGAGAATGGCACAGTCTAGGAGTTAATGAAGGTCTTTATCTTACTTCCCACGACCATTTCCCCCCTAATAATAGCTTTAAGATATACATTTCAGAAGCATTAGAAGAAGTTTTCGGGCCTAACATCAGATCTGAAACTGATTTGGGCACTTTTTTTTTAATGCTACCTTTGTAAAATGGAAACGAGCGTGATGGCACAGCAACTGGCTAAACACAGACTTCACCGTATTGCTTCTTCTTATTTTCCAGAAGGCCTAGGCCGAATGATAGAGAGCGTGGATATGCTTCCAGTTGAAAACTACCCAGGCAGAGTCTTGAGAGCCCCTGACCAAGGAGGCTGTGGCAGAATGGCAGCAAATGTGCTGAGGAGCAGATGTCTGGCGGGTTACTCATCTAATTTTCAAAACAAAATCCTTAAAAACAGTTTTTTAAATTATGCCAATTCTTCCTTAGATTTGAGCAGACTGGCGAGGAAATAAAGTGGCAAAATGCAAAGTAAACATTTGCTGTCTCCAAAATTCCCAAGTCAGCTGTAAGGAAGACGTATCCTGAATCTAAGTGCTGGACAAAGGCCCCAAAGACCAGTCCCCCCTGTGTCCCACGCAGTCCACGCTTGCCTGAGTAACCCGCGGCGGAGACGCTCAGTGACAAGGGAGGTTGGTGAGCAGGCTCAGAGACAGTAAACACTTTCCAAGCTCCGCTCTGCCCAGGAGGCTTCTGGAAGACGTGGAGCTTTCTTTCCACCCCATCCCACGCCGCCTCCCACAGAGGCCTGATATCCACCTGTTCTACAAAGACAATACCGCGCAGCTCTAGGGAAAGGGCTTAATAGGACAGCAGGATTCAACATTAAACAGGCTAACAAGAAAATGTTATATAAACCAGGAACCAGCAACTAATGTCAAACAGATTCACATGGCCCAATGCAGCTGCTTCCCAGGATGCACAGGAGAGGCGCCCTGCAGCCACCCCTGGCAGACAGGAAGGGGAGCAGGTGAAGCCCTGGCCAGAGCCATGACCTGGGGTGAGCCCCAGGCTAAAGGTGAAAGCCTGTTCCCAGCTATAACCCTTGCACAGGGCCTAGCCACAGACCTTCACACTCCACACTCCGGCCCCTAGGAAGGCGCCCTGCACACAAACTGTCAAGAACCTCTAAGCTGCCTCCTGGGCTCATCAGAAACTTCTTCAAGAGCAACTTCAGGGAGCAGAGTAAGGGCCAAACTTAGGAAAACAAAAAAGGGGGGCGGTCCTTAAGGTTGAGGAAAAGAGTGCCAAAGCCTTTTTTAAAATGAAAGCATTTGTCTAGAATTGCGAATGAACTGCAGGAAAGCACTGGAGGCCGAGGGAAGGTGGTAGCCCGCTCCAGCAGGAACAGAGTTCACCGTAGCCTGGCTGGGCGCTCGCCGCCTACCGCCCACCCACGGTTTCTGGGGCAAACAAATTCTTGGCTGGGCAGGTATGTGTGGGAGGCCTGATTATTTTCCAGCTATGAGAGCTTTGCCCAGAACTACTTAATCAGGATTTTTCAAGGTCATACATTCAAATATGATGTTGCAGCCTTATAAACAGGAGGGCGGGGAGTCTGAGGAGGACAAGGAGGATTAACCCATCTCATGTGGTCCAGCTTCACTCTTACCTCCCATCTACCACATAGTCTCAGAAAACTGATTAGCCAGGCAAACACACGGCCAACGGACACAGTAGCTAATTTGAATATATAAGGCCTGTTCCGTGGCAGCACAAGTCCAAATGCTTTGCATACAGGGCTGCTTTGACCCTCAACCATGCTTTGAGGTGGGTACCGTGGTCACCATCCCGCCCGTCCTACAGAGGCATACACAGAGGCTGACACGCCGGTGCCTACAGCCAGCTAGTGCACCGCAGCGGGTGGAGTGTGCGTTCACTTGTGCTCTACCTCCTCTGTGCGCCCTGCTGTCCTGCCCCTCAAAAAGGCAAAATCCTAACAAAAGCCCTTTCTGGTTATGGCGCATCTAGTTAATGTCTCCAGTGCGGCAAAGTTTTCTTTAAGCTACTTTCCTGAGAGGTACATTATCAAAATCAGTCCCCACCTTAGAGATAGGATAGCACCAAACCTTCTACTTAGAAAGCCATATAATTTAGGAGGGCTGGAAGCATCCCAAGACTCAAACCACCATTCACCTTCACACCCTGCCTGATTAGAAGCAGTTCTAGCCAAAGCTTTGATCCCTGTTAAAATGTAAGGCTCCGGGGAGCTGAACACTTGATGTTGTTAGCAGCGGCAGGGAAAGTGGCTTTGTTATCTTTTTAAATGCAGCTTAATGATAAGAACCGCAGGTGGTTTCCAGGCATGCAGTGCACCTGTCCAGTTCCGACTTGTTCACTGTGGGTGCCTGGGACTCTCCAGGACCTGGCACAGAAATGGGCTCTCAAGATTTCTGGCGTGGGTGAGGGAAGGAATGTATGGCAGGCTGCAATTCTCATAAAGGCTGAGTTTAGGGCGAACCTGTGATACACATAGGTATCACAGGGGCAGCCAAGTTGGGCAACGTTATCACTCAAAGTCTAAATCTGAACAAGTAAATCACTGTCAGATGGTATTAACTGTGAAAGACACCCCAGGCATGTGTACATAGGGTAATCGAGAGAATGCTATTTTTGAGCTTATTAATACTGGATTCTATTTTAAAACATATATGAGCTAATATGTTTAATAAAGGCAGTAATCTGTTTAGGAAGTAGTGATATGTACACTATTTTCCTGTAACATTATAGTCTCTCAAAAGGTAACAGGCCTTAGGACACTCTTTTCTCCCTAACAGTCTCATATGCAACTCCTAGGACTGAGCAGAGGCCTCCCTACACCTCTTCCAGGAAGCTCTCCTTGACTTTCCACCCAGGAAAGAGGCAGGTCACCCCTACATTTGTAGAAGGTTCTTTGCTTTCTTTCTGCAATGCAAACCCACTCTGAGCTATTTTTCTTATCTGTACTATCTAGTCTCCAATTTCATCCCTATATTCCCACAGGAAGCCAAACATTTTTCCTGACACAAATCATGTATCCAGTCAATATTAGACTGCTTTTTAATAATTCTTTTACCCCAAAAAGTTCCCCAACGATACCACAGACAGCCTTGTGTGTGTGGTAGAGAGGGATGCTAAGGACTGAACCAAAGGTTGCTTTACCACTGAGATATACCCAGCCCTATATTATTTTTCCATTTGAAACACCGTCTCACTGTGTTGTGGAGAACCTTGCTAAGTTTCTGAGGCTGGCTGCAAACCTGAAGTCCTCTTGTCTCAGCCTCTCAGGTACTGGGATTACAGATGTGGGCCACAGAACCTGGCACGGATGGCTCAAACACATTCTAGATATTGTTTAAGCTCTAACTTAAAAAATTCACCCTGAAGATACTTATATGTGGACTTCTCATAGAGAGACTGCTGCCCATTACTGTGGCGGCGGTGCTAGGAGCCCACCCGTGCCCTCAGCCTCTGGGAAACTGCTCTGCCAGCCTGGTGCGCACTCGGGGGCCTTCAGAGTGAAACTCTTAGAAGGAAGCTGGAGCTTGGGCTGTGTCCTGTAGGAAACACAGCTTGTGTTCCTAAAGCCCTCTCAGAGCAGGAGAGCATGCAGGTACAAAAGCTCTGTGGAAGGCAGGCAAGGCCCTGGGACATCTGCGGGGGCGCCGATTCACTTCTCTGGGAAAAGTCCTTCGTCACAGTATCCCTACCTGAAAAGGCAAATATTTATTTTTGTGAATGAGATGTTTCCTGTGTGACTAGGTTTGTGATAAGGAATGTGTCCACGTTTTTCCTTTAGTTACAGGGTTACAGCTTTGAAACAAACATTCCCCACCTTGGACTGGGTTGACTGACTGACAAGAATCCTGGGATCCTAAGGCATATGATTTGAAACAAACAAAAAACTCTGTTAGGATTTGCAAATAATTATCTATAAAACAGCTTTAAAATATTATGTGTTTAAAGCAAAGTATGCAATTTTATTAGATGTAGGTGATGATGTGAATATGCCATTATATAGAGAGCAGCACCTGATTTCCATTTTATTATTTTGGGCTGAGGATGTAGCTCAGTGGCAGAGCAATTGCTCAGCATACATGGGGCCCTTGCTTTGGTCTCCAGCATTATAATAAATAAAAATGTTTATTTCTTTGTAAGTCTCATTGTTCTTACCCTGCAGTAAATAAACATTATAAACTTAAAAATTTATGATAGTAAAATATTACTTTGTCTGTTTTATATGGTAAAGTCTCACATAAGGGGCAAGTTAAGAATTCACTGCTTCCAAAAGAGTCTCAAAACTTCATCAGTGCTTCTCAAACATCAGGACATGGACAGACTGCAGGAGACCTGGACAAATGTAAATCAGCAGCTGAGCAAATGAGATTGTTTAAATGGAAGGATACTTTGAAATGCAACTACTCTACATTGATTTTTTTTCAGGTAAATCTATTTAAGAAACATAGCCAGGATGAAACAGGTATTAGCAAAGTGAGAACTCTGCAACTAGGTTTCCATGATTTAGCAGCCAGAGGTCTAAGTCCAAATTCAGAGAGTTTCACTCACTGGTCAAACCCCAAGGGCCACAGTCTCCTGTGTACAGTGGGAAGGATCCCTGCTGGGGCCCTTTGTAGAACAAACTGAACTGCTTATTGTAATAAGCATGTCAGCACTAGCGGCTATGAATTATTTGCTGTTATAGAAAAAAGGAGGCCGGGCATGGTGGCGCACGCTTGTAATCCCCGCGCTTGGGAGGCAGAGACAGGAGGATCCCACTGATTTGAAGCCAGCCTTGCTGGCTTAAGAGACCCTGTTTCAAAATAAAATATAAAATAGGTCTGGGAGTATAGCCCGGAGGTAGAGGGGTTCCATCCCCAGGACCACCAAAGGGAAAAAAAAGAAAGAAAAGAGATTTCTCTAGACAGGGGCTGGACTAACTAGACCTTTGTGTAGTTTTTTTAATTTAATATTTATTTATTTATTTATTTATTTATTTATTTATTTATTTAGGTGCTAGAGACTGAACCAAGGGGTAGTCTACCTTCAACCTACACCCCCCGGCCTTTTTTATTTTGAAACAGGGTCTCACTAAATTACTAAAGCTGTCCTCCAACCTGTGTGCCTCCGGTCTCAGCCTACGTGGTAGGTTACAGGTGTGTGTACCTTTGGGATTACAGGTGTGTACCTTTGTATTTTGAGGATGTAACCTGAAATAATTAGGAGCTGGAGCTTCCCAGGGCTGTGAGTGTGAAAGCTGCAGGCTGTGGGAGTGGCAGGCAGCCAACTCCTGGGGCTACAAGGGGAAGGGGAGGTCTCCATAAAGGGGAGCCGGGATCCCTTCACCTGGCACTTGCAGAAGCAGGATTCTGGTCCAGATACTGGTAGGGTTCCTGTGTACACCAAAAGGAACACCATTTGAGCCACTCTGCACAGACCTGCTGGTGAGCCTGCCACAGGGGTATGGGGCCATGCTCAGAGCCTCCCTTCTGAGCGGACCTCAGGCCACTCACTGGGCTGGGTGTGTGACCAGTGGCAGCCACAAGTGGCCGAGGACTATAAGTCCCTCTTCCTTCCTGGGGAGAAGGAGAGATCCCAATAGCGATGGGAAGTGGTTCCCCACACACCTTGATAGCTGGGAATCCCCATCAGATTTAATTTGATTCAGAAAAATTTTATTAGGTTCAGCCTAAGGTCACGCAGCCAGTAACAGCAGAACTAGGACTGAAATCCAAGTTTACCTAATTCCAAGCCCGCTCTGAGGTGGTCCCCCTTGCTCTGTGTGAGCAAGCCTGTCCAAGCGTGAGCACCCCTCAAGGTAGATGGAAGCCAGGGTCTTCTCAGGAGCTAAGTACACGACTGCTGGTTAAGTGAACAGCGCTGTTTCTTGACAGGACTGTTTGGATGAGCTACACTAATGGAGTTGCATCTGCTACGCTTCTCTCTGTCAAGAGGAAGTTTGAGAGACAAGAATGCATTGTGAAGATCCTGCATACACAAAAAATAAGAATGCAGGTTAGTCTTCAGTACCGCCAGAGATGCTTGGACCTGTTCTGAGAAACAGAGGGAAGAGAAGATGGCCATTCCTCCAGGGGGTGACTCAAGCAGCCATGAGTTAGGCTGATCCCCACTTCCACCTGCCAGCACTTGGCAAAAGCAAGCAGACCAGTGGGTCTGAGCCTCTGTGAGCTTTAGCTTTTTTTTTTTTTTTTTTTTTTTTTAAATTGGTGGTACTGGGGTGGAATCCAGGAGCTTTCTACCTCCGGGCTATACTCCCAGACCTATTTTATACTTTATTTTAAAACAGGGTCTCACTAAGTTGCTGAGAGCCTCACTAAGTAGCTGAGGCTGACTTCGAACCTGTGTGATCCTCCTGTCTCAGCCTCTCAAGCACGGGGATTACAAGCGTGTGCCACTGCCCGGCTTGAGCCTTAGCTTTGAACGTGAGTCTGATACAAGCAGGAGCCTTGCTGATCCTCAGACATGGGGGTCCCACGGAATCTCTAAGGCACTGATTTGGTGGAAATCGAACAGCTCTCTTGTTTTCCATTTGCATCCATTAGTGAAGTCCAGATTTATAGGAGTGACTTAATGCCACCTCCCAGAGAAAAGTGTTCTGAATATCATGCATTTCCTGGCTGTGAGATGAATGGCTGGACTGAAGTGTGACAAGATGTTAAAGGATCTCTCTTTGTCCTGCTGGAGGTCAATGACCGCGTGAAGGCTCAGCAGCAAGGTGTGGGGGGAAGGAGGCTTACCTCAGAGACTGGCCTGGCAAACAGGCTTCAGAAGAGGAACTGATACTAAAGCCTTATGCAGACGTGTCTCTTGGAAGCATCCAGAAATGAAGGGCCTCAGGCTCCCCGGCTCCCCCAGAGCTACAGCATCAGATCCTGCATTCATGCCAGTCCCAGAAATACGCACACATAGTGAAGTTAGAGAAGAACTACACTTGAGTACATTACTATCAGAAGTGCCATGTCTAAGCGCAACCAGCTGTTCTGATTTTAATCATCTGTTCTCTGATTTTAATCATCTATCAGACCTTTCCTATTTCCTAGGAAGAGAGGTCATTATGCTCCCTGGAAAAAGGCCCCCAGTGTTCACTGATCTATGGAGACTGACTACAGAAGAGCTGTTTCAGTTCATCTTTTCCTTGGTTTGACTGTCCTCAACTCACAGTTCTAGAACATTAAATCCTCTCTAAAGTAAGTTAAAATTTGTTCTCACTTTTTAGTACCTTTCCCCTATCAAGTAATCAAAGTTCATGAATTATTAAGCATTAATGAAGAGATGTACATGAATAAAATCTATAAATATACTTTTATAATAAAAATCCCATCATCCACTTCATTGCTTCAAGATTATTTCAATTCATCTGTATTTAGACATCTAAAACTAAACTTTCCTCGAACAAATGACAAACTATTTTCTCTGATCACAGGTGCCTAGAATAAGCAAAAAGGAAGAATTCCTAAGAATTTTTTTGTGTGTGTGGTACTGGAGATGGAACCCAGGAACATTTTACCTCTGAGCTACACCCCCAGCCCTATGTTTTATTCTTTATTTTGAAACAGGGTCTCACTGAGTTGCAAAAGGCCTCACTAAGTAGCTGAGACCATCCACGAACCATGATCCTCCTGTCTCAGCCTCCCAAACACAGGGATTACAAAGTGTGGGCCAACATGCCCAGCTAGGAATTTATCATTTAAGTAAAATGTATAGATATCTGCAAAAAATAATCAGGCTACCTTTTCCAACCACAAAAGTTAAAAAGACAGAATTACAGGAACATTCTGTATTTTTACATTTTAAATAAATTCTGAGTTATGTTTGGGTATGTATGAATTGGGGGAACCAGAAAAGAACTCGCTTATCAAAATGCATGCATATGTACATACATCAACAGTAAAGAAAGCATGTGAATGCAAATTAGCCTTAAAAAGCAGCTATAATCCCTGAAAAGTCATGACAAAGTCTGCATCGAAAAGTTAAACCACTCCCTCAAAAAAACATTCAACATGCATGATTCCTGCACGCATGTTAGTGTGGCATATTATTTTGGTGGTCTCTAATGAAGCATGCCTTCTGGGAATCATACCCTTGTGTCACACCAAATACAACAGCACAGTGGACCAGATCATGGGACATTAGCAAGCGCAAGGAAGCAGCAGCTCCCTGAGTACTTGGACTTGTCCTCTCAGAGTATCTGAAAGTCAACCGTCACATAAAAAGAGCCAAGCCAGCTATAACGAAGAGGTCAGTGCTTCTCAGCTGTCCCATCAAGATGCTGGACATGGGAGTGAAGCCGTCCTGGATATTCATCCCTAGCCACCATCTTCCTGTAACCATTCCAGGTAATCAGGGAACAGCGGAAGAATCACCCAGCTGAGCCCCGGCCAACGCGTAGACTGGTGAGCAAATCAAATGACAGTGTGTTAATCCAGTAGATTTGGGGATGGCCTGTTATATAGTAGTAGATAATCCAAATGACCAGAAACTACCTGGTTTAGAATGCAAAGCACTCAAGCTCCTCGCCCCCACTTTCTCATTCTGGGGAAAAAAAATGATAAGCTCATACTTTATGCCCAAATAAAGAATAGATGGATTTCTCTTACTGAGAAAGGATAAAGAGTGGGCTTGAAACATCACTAAAGCAAAAAGCAATGAGAATATTACGGGAATCAAAGTCTGCGACATTATCTCTAAATACCAAAACGTTAGTGGAAGTTGGGACCATAAAACCATCAAGGAAAGGACTCTTGGGATTGAGGAGCCTGGGAAATGGTGCTCAGCTTTATATTCCAGGTCTTCTCCAATCAGAAAGAATGGAGAGATGGAAGAATAGGGGGAGGAAGGAAGACAAGGCAAAAACAGATTTACCAAGGTATTCCAAAAGAGTCAAAATATTAATTAAAAGGTCTAAGTAGGGAATGATTACCGTTTTTGAAATTGTGTTCTTTTTCACATTAGTACAGCATTTTTTCTATTATCTCCTACCATTTTCACAATAATTTCTATGGCAGAAATTCTTACTTCTAGGCAAGATTATCTATGACCTCTAACTTAGCTACCTATATTATCAGCCTAATTTCATTGACGAGTAAACAGAAATCATCTGAAGCTGAGCTATGATCTCACTCTAGTGCCTGAGAGACCAGCAACTGAAGCTGTCAGAGGTCATTCTGCTAAACTTGTTTCTGACTTTGGTTGTAACCAAAGCTGGGACTGCTGAGCCTGTGGGAAAAGTAAAGGCTTCTCTATTTCCTACTAAAACACTCTAAGACAAGGAAAGGCATTTGAAGGTGGGAGAAAGAAGGTTGGCTGGCCCCAAGAGAACAGCCCTTCCTGGCTACAGCAGCAACGGGGAGGTCTGTGGGACCTCATTTCTACACAGCATGCTGCTGTGGTTTGGATGGAGTTTGTCTCCAAGGGTTCCTGTCTTTTGTTGGAAGCTTGGTCCCAAGTGTGGCCACGTTGGGAGGTGGTGGGGAACCTTTAAGAAGTAGAGACTAATGGAAGGTCACTGCTCTGAGAGGGATTAAGTGGTTCTCAAATAGTTCTGAGACACTGGTTAGTTGTTGGGAGAGGGTTGTTACAAAGCAGCAAAACTGGCCCTGCCCAGCTCTCTGTCTTCCTGTCTGGCCATGTGATCTCTCTCATGCTGGCGATTTAGCTCAGTGATAGAGTCCCTGGATATAATCCCCAGTACTACAGGAAAAACTAAATGGATAAAAGTTGAGGCATAACACTTAAAGATAAACTGTGCTTACCTTGATAGTCTCCTTAAAGCAGGAAGGTAGACTAATAAATTTTATGAGTAAGATCTGTATCCCTGACAACAAATTATTGTGCTTGTTTTTTATGTAATATTCATTCTGGGAACATTTAATAAGTATTTACTGACTAAGAAAGAATGGGGAAGCCGAGCGTGGTGGCAGACACTTGTAATCCCCACATTTGAGAGGCTGAAACAGGAGGACTGCAGTTCACGGACAGCCTCAGCTACTTAGGCCCTTTGCAACTCAGTGAGACCCTGTTTCAAAGTAAAGAATAAAAATTGGGCTGGGGTGTATCTTGGAGGCAGAATGCCCCTGGGTTCCATCCCCAGTACTGCAAAACAAACAAACAAACAGAATGGGGAAAGGAGAAAAGGGGTGGAATTCATAGCATTACTTCCAAGTTTTTTTTGTTTTTGTTTTTTTAGTCCTAGAGACTGAACCCAGGGGCATTCTACCTCTAAGCAAGATCCTAACCTTATTTTATTTTTTGTTTTAAAATAGGGTCTCACTGGGCATGGTGGCGCACTTTTGTAATCCCCATGCTTGGGAGGCAGAGACAGGAGGATCATTCAGGTTCGAAGCCAGTCTCACTGGCTTAAGAGACCCTGTTTCCAAATAAAAATATAAAAAATAGGTGTCTGGGAGTGTAGCCCAGAGATAGAAGGGTTTCCAGGAACCCCGGTACCACCAAAAAAATAAATTAAATAAAATAAAATAGGGTCTCACCAGGAGGAGCGTAGATTCAAAAATAGCCTCAGCAACATTGAGACTCTCATCAGCCTAGCAAGACCCTGTTTCCAAATAAATAAAATTGGGCTGGAAGTATAGCTCAAAGGTAGAATGCCTCTGGGTTCAATCCCCAGTACCATCAAGAAAAGAAAAGAAAAAAATCAAAGAAATAAGATCTCACTAAGTTGCCGGGGGTCTTGCTAGGTTGGTGAAGTTAGCCTTGAACCTATAATCCTCTTATTTCAGTCTCCCAAATACTGGGATTATAGGTATGTACCACCATACCCAGAATACTTAGAATATTTAATTGGCTCAACTCTAACTGTTCCACATGCAGTCTGGTTTTATAGTACATGTTAAATCCTCTTCCGGTTACTAACAATCTTTATTATGTTTTAGGTAGTCTCTGCTTAGTCATAAATCTTTATGTATACTTAATATTCCAACTGACTAGCCCAAATCATTCTTATCAGCTTTACTTCCAAACTAAGTATAAATTGACTTTATAAATTTACCTGTACATCAAAGCGTTTTCTTTAGAGCATACTGCCATATTTTCATAAAAGCAACATTAACAAAAGATACTCATCTACCTACAAGAGAAAAGATAAGAACCATCTACGTGAAAAAACTACATGAACAAAATTATAAAGGCAAACTTAACAATAAAACATTGGATCCACTTCTAAAGGCAAGTGTTTCTCTAACAAACATGTTTGTAGAGAACACGAGCCAGTTGTAATGTGCCTTAAGCTATGAAAACCTGTTTCCTTCTTTCCTTCTTGTCCTGTTGAAAAGACAACTTGTCACACTGAGACTTTTTTTATAACAGCATCCATCCTTGTGACAGATGTCTGCCAAGGGTGCGAGGGAGAGAGGGAGGAGGCCTGGAATCTGAAGTGAGGTGGACTGGGAGATGGGACCCTGCACGACGCCACCTGCTGACGAGAAGGAGAAAGAGCGAGGAGGGGGAAGGCACGCCACTTCCTGACCAATCAGACTTCACTGGTCCTAGTGAAACACAATTGTTTACTCTGAAAATATGTGGAATAGGTATTGTTTTTCCTTGTATATAGTTGATGTCTTGAAAATGATTATAAAAATCAAATGATAAAGGCCTACCTCATTCCCCAGCTACAGAGAGAATTACACTCAAAACTGTTCTAAGCAGTGTTGTAACAGTACACTGAATAAAACATATGTCCCAACAATGGAGCTCAGCTAATTCAGGCAAAGGGAGCTAAGGGCTGATTTCTTTGGCAAGAAGCTGTCACCTTAGTTTTAAGCAATCTGGGCCTAGAGAAGACAACAAGTGAGTGCAGCCTGTGCTGGGTGTAGGGATGGCATGCCCATGGGTCACCCCTACCTCCAAGTTCAAAAGCCTGATACCTCAAAAGTCAACAAGTAAGCTGGGCATGGTGGTGCTCGCCTGTGATCCCAGTACCTGGGAAGCTGAGACAGGAGGATCTCAGGTTTGCAGGCAGCCGCAGCTATTTAATGAGACCCTCTACAACTTAGCCAGACCTGTTTCAAAACAAAAGAATAGAACAGAGCTAGGGGTATAGCTCAGACGTACGAGGCCTCTGGGTCCCATCCCCAACACTACAAACAAACAAACAAACAAACAAACAATCAAAAGTCAGCAGATACTGAGTCCTTACTCTGGGCAGTGTATAGAGACCTGTATATCTGTGGCATCTGAGTATTATATGGTTTCATGCTACAGACTCAGTGAGAACTGAGGACCAAGAGGCCCCAGATGGCAAAAGAAAACCAGCTGCCACGAGAAGCCCCTATTTGAAGTCTGGTGACATTTTCAGAGAAGAGCGGAGCCGGTGTGCACTTGACACAGGGCAGCCTCTGTCCCTGCTTCCTACTCTGCTTCAAAGGGTGTTTGGATTCTGAGAAATGAAGAAGGCATTGAGCAGCAGCAGGGTTCCTGGCTCTTGTTCTACTGAGTGTCGCCCACTCTGCTTCACGCTGAAAAGTCAGGGTAGACACGGCATCGGCCACTGCTTGTCACTGCATGACAGTGGCAAATCAGTTCCTCTCCAAGATCATTTAGACTCTAGTTGCCCGACTGGTAGAAGGTGAAGGACGCCTACGTGCCAGGCTTTTCCTGGCTCTCACGGGGATGTCCGGAATGTATACATACAGTGTTAGTTATCTTTAGGGAAAAATACCAAGGAGAGTTTTGCCAGGCAGACGCTGTGTAAACGGGGTTTCAGTGATGCCCCGGAGGCTGATTAGGGGTCCCTGGAGTAGGTCGAGCAGAGCAGTCAGGGGCTCAGCCAGCGGGAAGCTCAGAGGAGCAACGTGACCTTCAGAGTTTTGCGCTCTCTGGCTCCAGTTCCACAGCAATAAAATGAATAGTCATATGCAACAACAACAATACTCTCCAAATTATAAAAACCTCACACCTTATCAGAAAGTTACTTAACGCTAGGCATGGTGGTGTACGCTTGTAATCCCCATGCTTGGGAGGTAGAGACAGGAGGATCGCACAGGTTCGAAGCCAGCCTTGCTGGCTTAAGAGACCCTGCTTCCATATAAAAACACAAAATAGGTCTGGGAGTATAGCCCGGAGGTAGAAAGGTTCCATCCCCAGTACCACCAAAAAAAAAAAAAAAAAAGTTACTTAACAAAAATCAGAGAAGTTTTCTGCCTCTGAATGAGCCTCTGAAATGCTGGGCCTTTGTGTTCATGCTGATGACATTAACAAGAGAAAAACTATCTGATTCAAAATACAGTCACAGTAAATGTTTATTAATTATTAAAAATCCCTTAGGTCTATAGCCATGGGGGAAACCTATTTTTAGAAATAAGACTTACTCTATCATCTTCTGCATATTTAGTTCCATTTAAATTTACCTCAAGTCTCAATGAACAGATTGCCACTGAGTTGCTGAGGCAAAGCCTCTCTCCTAATTCTAAGTGAGATGAGAGGCTGCAACAGACTAGACTTGGAAAGCCGTGCTCCAAGCTCATCACCAAAGAAAATTGTGAGTTTATTTAATAGAAATAGGAAGTCGAGCATAGTGGCACACACTTGTAATCCCAGTACTTGAGAGGCTGAGACTGGAGGGTCACAGGTTTGCGGCTAGCCTCAGCAACTTAGGGAGACCATGTTTCAAAATTAAAAAAAAAAAAATCAAACAGGGCTATGTATGGGTGTATCTCGAAATAGTATGGCCCTGGGTTACATCCCCAGTGTCTGTCTGTCTGTCTGTCTGTCTGTCTGTCTGTCTCTCTCTCTCTCTCTCTCTCTCTCACACACACACACACACACATTCATTCTCATTCTCTCTCTCTCTCTCTCTCTCTCTCTCTCTCTCTCTCTCTCTCAGAAATGGCAATGCTGGACTTGGAAGTGAAGTCAGACAGAGTATGTGTGCTGCCTGCAGAAACTTCAAATATGGCCATATTGACAGAAAGCTCTGGTTACAAGAGAGAGAGAGCACAGGCTCACTGGAAGATAGTATAATATAGATAGTATTTTATAAAAACTTGAAAAAAATATTCAAGATGAACTCCCTGAAAAAGATATCAGGTGATATTCTGACAATTCATAAACAAAAGACCCTCTTGCTATTGTGAAGCAATCCAGTTTCATATACCAATCAATGAGCAAGAGTTTACTAATTTCATCATGAAAAACTGAGTAAAACCACCTGGATCCCCAATAACACACCACGAGCTTTGCAAGAAGTTCCCCAAAGCACGTCAAACCCTTCACTTCATGAAAAACACTCAAGCAGTAGCTCCTACAGCCAGTGTGCTGATGGCCCAAGGCAGGCACTGCCCCAGGAAACGTGGAAGGGCTGCAGTGTTGTCTGTTTAGTTGTTCATTACTTAGGAGTCACTCAAGGAGTTCACTTTCAGAATTCTCTTGCAACAGAAGTTTATTTCAAATCATTATTAGCCACACAAAATAATTTTGGGGAATAGCTCCATTTGATTCTTGCTTTCCCTGCTCAAGAGGTAAAATGCCCCTGAGTTTAATCCCAATCAGTACAAAAAAAGAAATCCGTGGATCATTACATTTTTCTTTGAAAAAGATTCGATTTTAGCCAGGTATGGTGGCACATACTTGTAATGCCAATATTTGGGAGGCTAGGACAGGATGATCGCAGGTTCGCGGCCAGCCTCAATTACTTAGTGAGAGCCAGGCGTGGTGGCGCACGCTTGTAATCCCTGCGCTTGGGAGGCAGAGACAGGAGGATCGCGCAGCTTCGAAGCCAGCCGCGCACGCTGGCTTAAGAGACCCTGTTTCCAAATAAAAAAAATATAAAATAGGTCTGGGAGTGTAGCCCAGAGGTAGAAGGGCTTCCAGGAACCCCAGTACCACAAAAAAAAAAAAAAAAAAAAAAAAAACCTTAGGCCCTTCACAACTTAGTGAGACCCTGTTTCAAAATTAAAAAAAAAAAAATAGAGCTGGTCGTTGTGGCATATGCTTATAATCCCAGTACTTAGGAGGCTGAAGCCTCAGCTACTTAAGTGAGGCCCTTCACAACTTAGTGAGACCCGGTTTCAAAATAAAGAATGGAAAATAGGGCTGGGATGTAGCTCAAAGGTAGAATGCCCCTGGGTTCAATTCCCTGGAATCAATCTCCAGTACCACAAATAAATAAATTTTAAAAAACATTTTATTCAATTTTCACTTTTGATGTGCTAAATGTGTACCTTGAGCTTCCAGGGGAGGTATTAGAATGTGGAATTTTCCCCAAACTTATTTGCCACAGAATCCCTTCATAAGGAAAACCCTGCAGATCCAGTGTTCCCAGGAATACATTTGGAGACTGCGGTGCTAACAAATTAAGAGCTCAATTCTGAGAGGACACAAGTGAAGACTTGAGGGGTCACCTGGCATCAGCAAGAGCCTTGGCTGCAGATCAAGATGCCAGGCTCCACTATGGTTTCTGCTGCCAGCTGGTTGTTTGCGCTCCCTAGACCTGCTGAGCCCCACCTGCCCTCCTCACCGCAGCGGCCAGCCTCCCAGCCCCGCTCCCAGCATGGCCACTCCATCTCTGTCCTGTCTACGACTACAGATAGGGTGAACACAGAGGTCGTCCTGTGTGACCCTCACTCCATCGTCATCCTGGTTTCTACATCACCAGGTGGTGGAGATGGCTGAAGCTTCTGGAGTTGTTGCAATGTAAGAATTCTAAAAAAAGAAAAATCCAAGTGTTGCCAGGTGTGGTAGTGTGTACCCGTAATCTCAGGACTTAGGAACCTGAGACAGGAAGATCACAGGTTTGAGGACAGCCTCAGCAATCAATGTAGTGAGACTCTTAGCAACCTAGCAAGACTGCTTCAAAAAAATAAAAATATAAAGACCAGAGGTAGTCCTGGGTCCAATCCCCAACACCACACACACATTTCCAATTCTTCTTTGATGTACATATAAAGAAAATGGGCCAGATTTTCTCCCTCTTCAAACTATTCTCTTTTCACAGAAATGTCCTAATTAGCGAGTGACAATTAAGTAAATACTGGAAACTAGAGGAACAACATGGGCTTCTTTGAAACGAAGAACAAGTTTTTCTGATAAATATTATTGACTGAAATACAGTTAACATGTTTGTCACTTTCAAAAAGCCACAAATGAATTTCTCTGAAAAACCCAACGTCTTTTTTTTTTTAATCCACAAAATTGGGGCTCTGCCAAAGTGTGAACGTTACAAAACCATGGGCCACAGGCTGTTCTTTAGACTTCGAAGTAACTAGTAATGTGAAGCTCAAGCCTCAGGGATCTGAGTCCAGAGGATCAAATGTGGATTCAGGCGCTGGCTCTGTTTGGCAGGGATCTGGGCAAGTTGCTTTAACTTTGGTCTAGCAATCCATTAAATGAAAATAAGAATACCTAGCCCACAGGATTATTAAGAGTTTTAAACAGAGTTGGATTTTCCTGGCAGACTGGAACCTACATTAGCTAGCATTCGGTTTGGTGAGGGTAATAGGAAACCCAAATTACCACAGGAATAGACAAGAGGAGGTTTGCTTTCTCAGGTGAGAGCACAAGAAGGTGGGGAGGGTGTGCCATCCATCCATCCCTCTACCACCAGTGGTCTTAACTTCATGGTCCAAAACAGTGGCATCCAGGTTCCAGCAAAATGGGAAGGGAACAAAAAGGGAAAGAGACACGCTCATCCCTAAAGGTC
Organism: Muscardinus avellanarius; assembly: GCF_963383645.1. Lineage (NCBI taxonomy): Eukaryota > Metazoa > Chordata > Mammalia > Rodentia > Gliridae > Muscardinus > Muscardinus avellanarius. The sequence continues at coordinate 90,720,979 of NC_137795.1, forward strand.
CCTCCTGGCAGGAACCATTAGTAACCTAACTCTGGTTAACCAGAATTAACCTACGGGGGTAGGGCCTGGGTTACTATATCAAGGGGGGTTTATGGGTTCTGGGGGATAGCCAGAGGGATCTGCCACAGAACCCAGTGATGGCTATCTGAATTGGTTTCATCTTTCAAGAGAAGTAACCTTTGAAGCTGAATGCGGGACTTTAATGCTGTACAGCTGGCTGAATCTAGAACTACCCTTGCCTTTAGGTGGCCCTTCCTTAAAGCTCCACCGTAATTGTTTCCTTTCCAGCCTAAGCAGTTCAGGACATATTCCTCCCTCCATCCCCAACTAGTTTCCTCTTAGTTTTCTTTCCAAAAAAAAAAAAAAAAAAGTGCAGATCTCAGCAACTTGCTTCAATTTAAAAAAAAAAAAAAACAAGAAAAAAACTAATTTTGCTGCATTACAAAATTTGGTTTTCAAAAATGAGTATTCCATTTTTCCTCTACAGGTACTCCATTTTGATGTTGTGATCTGGAAGCTGAAGGACTCGACGTTGGAAGAAGACAGTGCTCTCTCCACTGCTCAAACCCCACACGGCAGCTCTTCCCACCTCTTCACTGAGGGGAGCTGTGAGCCAAGGATGGGTGAGGAGAAAGAGTCCGTGGACTCTCACGCACAGCACGCATGGGAATTAGATGTGGGTGGGGCATGCTGAATAAGCTGCCAGGCATCACTATTCGACTTCAACTCAATTAACACTAGTATTCATTTTCTTCAAAGACAAGCTGAAGCAGGGTGCCCCAGACCTGAACAATTTCTTGTCAACCTCCTCTTTCTGTTCCACTTCTTTCCAAGAGTTTAAATCAGCATTTCCTAAGCTCTGTTCTACAAGTGTTAAGAATGGTTATATATAAAAAAATTCAGTACTGAGGATATTTTTCTCCTAAATTATATCAAATACTACAAAGAAATAGAGTTTTACATAGCTTTGACTGCTCTACAATCACAGCCTGTGAGCCGAGGCGTGTCAGCCCGGGTCCTGGTGTACCAGGAGGGCCGGGGGGGGGGGGGGGGTTTCCAAGTCACAGCAAACCAGCCCTCTGTTCTTACTCTGCAATTTTCTGAAGGATTAATTATGATCCCTGTTTCATTTTAAGGATAGTTTTGACTTTTCCTTCATTATTTTATTGGTTGATTTTTTAAATCAAATATGTATAAATACATATTTATAAGCTACATAAAGAAAAGGGTATCTGGTGAGAAGCCTCTCTTCTGCCTATCTCTCTCTTCTACTGCTTCTCCCCAGAAGAAACTATTCTTAGTGCTTCCTGTGAATCCTTCCAGATTTTGATTTCCTAACATACACAATGACATAAATACACTCTGTTTTGCGTTCTGTTTTGTAAGTTTTTTGTCAACACACTTTTTGCCTAAATGAACAGTGGCATTTACTGTTATATCAGTGCTATTTAACTTTTCATATACATCGCCCATTATGATTTCAAGAAATAGTCCTATACTGTACCATTATTGGCCCAACTTCCTTTCTTGCAGTTGATTTACTATGGGAGGCTAATTCTCAGCAGGCAGCTAGAGGGCTTGCAGCTTAGAGGAAATGATCAGAACCTCAAATGGGAAGGGCATTGAAATGCAAGGTCTCCACCCGCCCCAGCCCCACGTGAGGTCCCTGTGTCCTCCTGGGGAGCACCGTGCCTCCCCACACCTCACCCATGAAAAAGCCCCTGTCTTTCATAAACAGACTGCCCAACCGAGCCTTCTGCAACCATGGGTTGCACTGTCCCACTGTCCAGCAATGTGGCCCAGGCTACATGTAGACAATGAGCACTGGAAATCTGATTGCTAAGACAACTGAGGGTTGAGGGTTTTTTAATTAAATTTATTTGTTTTGTTTATCTGTTTGTTTACAGGTACTGGGGGCTGAATTCAGGGGCATTTTACCTCTGAGCTACACTCCCAGCCCTATTATTATTTTTTTTAATTTGGAAGCAGGGTCTTACTAGAATGCTGAGGGTCTAAGTTGCTGAGTCTGGTCTTGAACCTGCGATCCTCCTGTCTTAGCCTCCCAACTACTGGGATTACAGGAGTTTACTACCATGCTTGGCTTAAAATTAAACTTAATTAAAACAGCTACATGTGCCTAGTGGTTACAGACTAGTAGAAAGACAGAAAAATATACTAAGACCTAGCTGTCAAACAGAAGAACAATAGGAAGTGTGTGTGTGTGTGTGTGTGTGTGTGTGTGTGTGTGTAGGGTAATCACAATGGATTAAGCCCAAGAACACTTTCCAAATCATTTTTATTTTAACATACCGAGACTGAATGGATTAGTTCCAAAAATAATTTGTTTCTTTAAAGTTGGAAAGCATGTTAAGATATGTTGCAATTATCTCTAAAATCTGAAATTAAAATTATTTAAATTTACCAAAATTCTACTGTTTGATTATACACTGTTTCAACTTTTTCCTGGCATGACCATGTATATGGATCTTACAAATTAACAGTTTCTCCGTTAGGTGAAAAAAAAACCACAAACTGCAGAACAGTACGTACAATGTTATGCCAAGAGTGAGTGTGTGTGTGTGTGTGTGTGTGTGTGTATACACAGATATATATATATATATATATATATATATTTGTATATGAATAGAATCCATCTAGATCCATGCTGTCCAACAGAACATTTTACACTAATAGAAGTGCTGGCTGTCCACATGGCAGTCACTAGCTATTCAACACTTGAAATATGATTATGACAGCACAACTTAATGTTTAATTGCATTTCATATTAATTTATTTAAATTTTAAAAGCCCCATGTGGCTAATGACTACCTTATTAGATGATGCAGGTGTAGAAAGAAACTCCAAACTGTTAAAAATGGCTCTACAAAAGGATGCGATTGAAAGGAAGAAAGCAAACTCCTGGTTAAATGTCATACAACTGCAGTGTTTGGGTTTACTTACCTAGTTCTATACACCTGGCTTGTATACTGCATTAAACACATAGGAAGGGGAGCTGTTTTTGCAGCACAGACCGGGATACGATGACATTTACTGCTCAGTTCTAGAGGCTGGAGTATGAGATCAAGGATGCTGCTACCCAGCGCCTGGGAGGGCTTTCTTCCTGGCTTGCCGTATCCTCACAGGGTAGAGAGAGTGGGAGTTTATGAGAACTCTGGCCTCTCTCCTTTATGAGGACACTAATCCCATCAGAGGGTCCCCATCCACTTGACCTTGGAGAACCTACCTCCTGAAGTCCTTAGCTCCACACACTATGGCACCAGAGGTCACAAGCGTTCAGTTGGTGCCAGTTGGAGGAAGTCTGGAGAGACGGTGCCTCTGCTTCTGTGCACTGCCCACTCCACTCACACCGCCCACCAGCTTCTCCCAAAGCCTTCCCAGTAGGCTTCCAAAATCTGATTTGTTGTTGCAGTACTGATTGAACCTAGGGGCATTCTGCCTCTGAGCTACATCCCAGCCCTTTTTCTATCTGTTATTTTGATACACAGTCTCCGCAACTTGCTGAAGATCATGCTAAGTTGCCGAGGCTGGCTTCAAAACTGCCATCCTGCTGTCTCAAGCACCCTCCCAAGTACTGTGGTTTCAGGCATGTGCCACCATGCCCGGCTGAGATCTGGTTCTTGAATGGTTGGGACACCGCCATTTCTAACTGAACAGAGATGCAAATAAGTCTCTGGGCTTTAGGAGTATTGCAAATTCCTGTCTGAAAGAACATACTAATGATTCTCAATGTTCTGATACCTTCATGTAGTCCCTTGATGCTGAGTTGGCAGACTAAGGATAGACCAAGCTAGAGATGACATTTCTTCTGCCCTTCAACTGTGCCTGGCAGAGCTGTGCTGCAATGAAATCTGCCTTCATGTGACCCAAAAGCCCCTGAGGTGCCTCAGCAAACCCGCCTTTCCCAGCAACCTTGCTGGGGAGCCAAAGCACCTTTCTTCCGGGGGGAGGGGGGGCTGCATTCATGCTCAGTTTCCCCAAGCCCAGCAGGAAGCTCTTCTCTGTGTCTGGGGCACTGGGGCTTCCACAAGTCCCAAGATCTCCATGTACTGGGCAGCTGGCACTCCCAAACAATGCTTGTAAAAAGCTGCCCCCCCCACACCCAAACTTCCTGGTCCTCAGAAGCATGTGCACTTACCCACCAAGCTACTTTCTTGCACCCCATAAAAAGGGTCAATATGGTTGCCAGGGGCTGGGAGAAGAGAGAAAAAGGAAGTGGCTATTTAATGGATACAGTGTTTTCTTTTGGAGATTATAAAATGAAAAATAGACAGAGGTAGTAGTAAGTATTCAGTGTTATGAATGTATAAAACTACTCACTTATCTAGTTTAAATTGGTTGATTTTATGTTACATGAATTTACTTAAAATCCATTAAAAATAAAAAGAGAGGGCCAGGCATACTGGCGCCCAGCATTCAGGAGGATCACGGTTCACAGATAGCCTCAGCTACTTAATAAGGCCCTTTGCAACTCAGTGAGACCCTGTTTCAAAAAATAGAAAAGACTAAAAAAATAGGACCAGGGGTGTAGCTCAGAGGCAGAATGCCCCGGGTTCCACCCCCAGACTGCAAAAAATAAATTAAAAATAATTTAAAATAAAAAGGGAAGGAGGGCAATATTTCATCATTCACAGAGCCCCACCCCTCTGAGGGCCCAGGGGCACACTGGCCTCACATGCCTCTTTATGAGATGATGCCCTGGTGGACGCCTCCTTCCTGCTCTTCTCAAGCATCCTCTATGAGACTTCCTTTTCCCTGACAAAGCCCTGCAGAGATGTCCATCTGGAGCCCAGGAGCACATCCTGCAGGGCCTAAGCCTGGCCTCACCAGCATTTGCCCTCCCGGTTCCTCCACCTGCTGCTCTGGGGGTAGTCTCTGTGAATATTTCTTCATCTTGTTCTGCTGTTTCCACCACATCTCCCCAGCCCAAGAACTGTTACTCGGTGTTAACTGGAATCTAGCATTGTGGGGAGAAGTCATGTTCCTTCACCACCAAACTAAGAAAATTCCTCGGGAAATGTTGGCCCCTTCCACTCTGGTTCCAACCAAGCGCAGCGACTGGCTCTGTTGGACCATTGGTGCAACTGTTAGGGTTAAGGTCAAGGGAAAGGAGATGCATGGCTGGACTGAATTGACAGAGTTGGTCCCAGTGAGTTAACTTATTTCTCCAATGCACTATCCCATCACACAGTAGCTGGTGGGAAACTGATGTTAAGAGGCAAAAGTAGAGGGATGGAGACAGTTTTCTGCAGCCCCTCCTGCCCACTGCCACCTCCACTCAGGCCTCCTGCGCATGCTGGGGAATGGTGAGGCTTCATGGAGCCCCTGCTGCTATCTCCCCCAGCGACTGGCTCATCCCTCACTCCCTGGCTCAGTAAGTAACCTCTTGAAGCCTATGAGTAGCCCCTCAAAGGCAGTGATATGGAAAAGCAAGAACTGCTCATGGTAATTGGAGCATGAGTCTGCAGCCCCACCAGACCCCTCTGAGACCTGCTGTGTAGTGACCTTAAGCAAATGACTTGCTCCTCAGAGCCTTGACTTCCTCCCTCCTCTGTAAAATGGGGACAGACGAGCAGCCTCACAAAATAGTTTTTTAAAATGATGTGAAACCAACCAGCCCTGCTGGCTCACACCTGTAATCCCAACACTTGGGAGGCTGAGACAGGAGGATTGCAGGTTTTAAGCCAGCTGCAGAAACTTAGCTCGATCCTTAGAAAGTTAGACCTTATTTTAAAATAAAAAGGGGCTGAGGGGTGTAGCTCGAAGGTAGAATGGCCCAAGTTCAATTCCTAGTACTACAGAAAGAAAAGGATTATAGAAAATCAAGTAAATCAAATGTTCAGTATAGACTTCAGTGGTCTTTATTATGCTATAGTAGAATTGTCCACTTAGATGTTTCTCTCTTATGATTGCCAGAACGGCAGCACCAGGCCATTCTCTGGAATCCTTAAGGCACCCTCCTCTGGGACGAAATAATAAGCCCATGAATTAGGTCTACCACCCCCATCCCTATCTTTATGTGAAAGCAAACACGAGAGCCTAGCCAAGAGATCGGAGAGGACACGAGCACTGAGAGGAGGGAGCGACGCAGAGGCGCAGGCACGAGCGCAGAGCACACGCTCCTACAGCGTCTGGGGCAAGCCGTGGTCCACCCTGCAGAGGAGGGAGGGAGCCACAACTGCCACCCCACTGCTCCAAGTGCCCACAGAGGCACAGAGGAGCTGTGCTCAGGGCGACACTCTGAGAACACTGTAATCATAGAACTCATCTATCCGGGAAACTCTTGCCTATTCTAATCTAAAAGCTGCCCATCAAACTCCCCTGCATGTCCGTGGAGTAACCCTAGGGGACGACTGCTGCAGAGTGCAGAACCTTTCCGCAGCCCAGGGAGTCAGTTACGGTACCCAGCTGGGCCCTGGACCTAGCAAAGAGCACAGAGAGCAGCCCCAGGGCACACAGAGCACACAGCAGCTTGTGGGCCGCGGCACAGGGCAGCAAGGTGCCACCCCCGACATGCTCCGGTTTCCCACATCAGACAAAGGATAAAAGCTCAAAACTGCTTCCTGGGGCTAAGGACGGAGCTCAATGGTAGAGCACTTACCTGGCATGCACCAGGCCCTGGATTCCATCCCAACACTTCAAAAATCAAAACAACAACAACAAAACCCACAAGGACTACATTGCTTCCCTGCACTTAGTGGACATCCGTATCACCTTCTGACAGAAGTCAGCTTAACCGAGATGAAGCCAACAGAGATGACCAAGAGCTGGACGGGAGGACGAAGGAAGGCCAGGAGACACTCCATTTGCCAGTGCCAAGACAGAGGGGCTCCGTGGCAGGGGGATGAGGGTCCTGCTGCCCAAGTGCAGTGCCTGGGGGAGGGAGGAAGGTGGGGGAGATGCTTCAGAGGGTGGGCATCTGCAGGAAGAGGAAAGAGGCCCCTAGACGAGAGTGAACAAGGCTGGGTAAACAGAGCAAAGTTTTAAGTTTGTGATGTGGAGGCAGGAGGTGAGGTGGTTTTCTGTGGTTGTGTGTGTGTGTTGTGTGTGTCTGTCACTGGGGATTGAACCCAGAGTCATTTTACCTCTGAGATAAACCTCCAGCCCAATTTTATTTCTTATTTGGAAACAGGGTCTCACTAAGTTGCAGAGGGCCTCGCTAAGTTGTTGAGGCTGGCTTCAAATATGCAATCCTCCTGCCTCAGCCTCCTAAGTACACTGGGATTACAAGCGTGCGCCACCATACCTGGCTTTCTCTTGGTTCTATGAAGTGGAAAAGGAGATTGTGTGCAAAGGAAAAAGGGGGATAGAGAAGCAAGAAGAATTCTCAATTTCTCAATAGCATGGAGTAGGCTTGGGGAAGTCACTATCAAAAGTAAAAACGACAGCTCGCCAGAATAATGTATGGTGCCACTGCTGACCAGCACCCAGGTGACCGCTGAATCTACACAGGCAGGTTCCAGTCTGCCCTGTTGGTATAATTCTCTCCAATACTGCTCAGCTGCCCAGGTGCCAGCGGAATGATAAAATAGCTAGAAAGTGAAGGGTTTTGGTAAGAGAGTGATTTAAAATCTGAACCATGGCTTAGGAGGGAAATGAAGAAACTGGTGGACAGATACTAAGTGGAGAAAGCCAGTAGACAGGCCATGCCAATGGGTCAAAGACAAGGTAGGAAGGGTTCCATGTAGTAAGGTGGATAGGCGCAAGGGCGCGGAGAAGTAGGGAATGTCTGGCTTGCTGACCCAGGGCACGCACAGACATGGTCTAGGGAGTAGGTGCTCTGAGCTGAGCTGGCAAGATCACTGGTCTAGAGAAGCCCCAAACCCTAAGCAGTCAGGAAAATTGATGGGGCTATAAAATCCACCAGGGAAGAAAGTCCATCACCAGGGAAGCAGTGGGGCAATAAAGCTAGGGCAGGGCAGAGAACAGTGAGGTGGCCATTAATAATGAGTGGGAGAAACAAGAGTCAGCAGGTAAAGTCACTGGGTGGGCGAAAGAATAGATTCCACACTGGACGGATGCCCAAAGAGCAAGATGTGAATGAAGATGGAGAAGCAGTGACCCAGAAGGCACATCAAGCAAGGGCACCCCAATCCCACCTTCTTTTTTTAAATTTTTAAAAAAATTTTTTTTTTTGGTACTGAGAATGGAACCCAGAGGCTTTCTACCTCTGGGCTATATTCCCAGACCTTTTTTATATTTTATTTGGAAACAGGGTCTCACCAAGTTGCTGAGAGCCTCACTCAGTAGCTGAGGCTGGCTTCGAACCTGCACGATTCTCCTGTCTGAGCCGCCCAAGTGCAGGGATTACAAGTGTGCACCACCACGCCCGGCTCCAATCCCACCTTCTGAACAGGCCTATCTGTACTGGTAAGACCAGTCTACCTAAGCAGGTAATTTCTGCCAATTTTTAATCTGAAAAATGCTTATTGATTTTTCCTCATCTTTTCTACTAGTGGACTGTTTCTACAGGTTACTACAGGTTTGCTAATATAAAATCTTCAGGGAATAGAAAATTCATCTTAAAACTTTCAAAATGAGTTGTGTAACTGCCTGCATACTTACAGGACATAAGTAAATAAATATTTGTATTAATTTTTCAAATGTTAAGTTTTTGTTTCTCATACCAATTGGAAACAAAGCCTCAAATTGGGACTCTCTATCCCTGTCATTTGTATTGAAGATGCACAGATCTGGCTTTTGTTTCTTTGTTTTTTACTATCTTCCTATCTTCTAATATTCTGTCAATTATACCCCCTATAGACTCTTTAATACTGCAGATTTTGCTTGTTTTGCAGTACAGGAGTGCTCCACCACTGAGCTACATCGCAACCCTTTTTATTTTGAGATAGGTCTGACTAAATTGCTCAGGTTAGATTTGGACTGAGTTTTTCTTTGGGGGGGATGTTTTTGTTTGTTTGTTTGTTTGTTTGTTTGTTTGTTTTGCAGTACTGGGGATGGAACCCAGGGGCATTCTACCTTCGAGCTATACCTCCAGCCCAATTTTTTTATTCTTCATTTTAAAACAGGGTCTCATTAGGTTGCAGAGGGCCTCATGAAGTGGCTGAGGCTGGCTGCGAACCTGGATCCTCCTGTCTCAGCCTCCTGAATGCTGGGATTACAAGCGTGCACCACCACGCCCGGCTAGATTTGAACTTGGAATACTCCTGCTTCACCTTCCTAGAAGCTGGGATCGTAGGCATGTGCCACTACACCTGGCATATAATACAATATTTAATGTTACTAAGAAGATACTTCATGGTGACATTTATCTGTTCCACTCTTCTGAATAGACTTTTGTCTCCTTTGGAAATTTTTCATTAATATCCACATCTCTATTTTCTACCTTCCCAACAGGATGTTCCCTGTTCTGCTAGAACACTCTATGAATAGCTTCGTTATTATACTTAATACATTGGAACGTCAACTAAATCAAGCTTTATAACCTTGAGCAAGTACTTAACCTCTTTTGTTAAGTCCCTGGTTAATTTACTCATGTGTGAAAGGGAGAAAATAACAGTAAGACGTTCACAGGTTTTTATACCATATGAATTCCTGAACTGATGCCTAGAAAGCACTTGGAGTCGTGCCTGGCTGTTGTACCCTATGGATTCCTGAGCTAATGCCTAGAAAGCACTTGGAGCAGTGCCCAGGACAGAGTAAGTGCTGTAGAAATATTTGCTGCTATTATGAGAATATTTATGTCCATGCTTCTTATTTTTGGATTTGTTAGCAACTTCAAAATAAGGATCAGGTTTTATTTTATTTTGCAGTGCAAGGTATTGAACCCAGGAGCATTCTATCTCCGAGCTACATTCCCAGCCCTAATTTTTTATTCTTTATTTGGAAACAGGGTCTCACCAAGTTGTAGAGAGCCTCACTAAGTAGCCGGGGCTGGCCGAGAACCCATGGTCCTCCTGTCTCAGCCTCCCAAGTGCTGAGATGCAAGTGTGTGCGACCACGCCCGGCGGGATCAGGTTTTAATTTCTGTATCCCCACTGCCTAGTGCAGTGACTGGCCTTCAGTGAATGAGTTCTAGAATCAATCATTTTATCTTGCAAAAAAAAGTTAAAATGCAGATGTTAAACAAGCCAAACCTTCGCTTTATTTACAACTGATCTTGTCTGAAAACTAATTTAAGGTATTTCATAAAGTATAGCCAGTGTTTTAAAACCTGTAATTTAATGCAAGGAATAGAAGCATTTCACTTTTGTTACAGAAGAAGTCCAAGCCGGGCTCTAGACCAGAGTCTCTGCGGTAGTCCTTACCCAGGAGGGAGAAGGAATCACGGTAACTGAGTCTGCCACCAATCTATAACGGGAGCGTCTCCGAGTCGTGGGCGACAGAAGGGGGACAACTGGGACATTCAAAACGTGCCAACTTTTCATCAAGCCTGTGGATGCTGGGGGCGGGGTGACCCTCCATTCTCTGGAAGAAAGCAGCCATTTTCTACCTCTCATTTTGATGTAGGACCATAATCTCACTCTATTTAAAATTAACAATACGAGCCGGGCGTGGTGGCGCACGCTTGTAATCCCCGCGCTTGGGAGGCAGAAACAGGAGGATCACGCAGGTTCGAAGCTAGCCCCGCGCGCTGGCTTAGGAGACCCTGTTTCCAAATAAAAATGCAAAAATAGGTCTGGGAGTGTAGCCCGGAGGTAGAAGGGCTTCCAGGAACCCCAGTACCACCAAAAAAATAAAAAAATAAAAAAATAAAATAAAATAAAATTAACAATACTAATATTTTGATATTCCGGCTCTTTGCAGATATGTATTATTTATAAACCTACTGAAAACGAGTCTGTCGCTTAACTAAGTGTAGGACTTAACTTTTCCCCAGTATATGAGAAAATAAAAAGACGTATTCATTAAAATGGAGTTTAAGGCAAGTCTATTGTAAAGTCTGGAAGTATGAGCATTTCGCAGAGGAAAAAAGATGTTTATCATACCCTAAGGTCAACCAAGTAGAAACCCACACGTAAAGCATGAGGGGAAGCACTGGGGAACACCTTCAGCAAACTCTCTGCGTAGAGTCCCTCACTCCTGTTCACCCACAGCCTTCTACGCGCTCCCCTCAAGCCACGAGCAGAACGTTCCAGAACAGGCTAGGAGGGAGTGCACTATAGACGCGTCTGGATAAATACAAATTAGGAGCTTGGACAGGGTGGGGAGAAAGAAGGGAGCCCTTCTCCACCTGCCGGAGACTCTGCTCCTGACGACACAGGCAGCTCCGGGCCAGAGCCAGCGCCCGCCTTTCCAAAGAGCCGCAGGCGGGCCGTGACCGGTTCAGCACTAACCTCACTTCTGTTTTCCCAAATAAGCCAGGGTCAAATACGTAGAGAAGCATTCTTTCCAGAGGAAACGTGTTAAAAAGAGAGAGAGAAGCTTAACACGCACACGCACAAACACACATGCAAGAGCACACATCTTAATAACAGCGTGTGTCCTTCTACAATTAAATGGTGGGTTTTATTTACTTAACTCTAGGTGAAAATATAGCACGCTGAGATCTCAACCTGAGGATTACAATTCTCAAGTACATACCTTTTAGTTCCTCATCTTTTAATCACTGGCTAAGTGGTTGCTTAGGAACCTCCTGACTGAACGGAGAGGCGCAGATGAGCTTCACCCCAGCCCGCAGGTCTGACGCCCGCCTCTGCTCCACATCGTCTGTCTTTCTGGGTTGCAGGAACCAGATATCTTTGCCGCCTGGATGACATTTTTAAAAAGCACACAAATAATTATTTCTTTGGATATAAATCTCCAAAAGAAATAAAAGTTAAAAAAAAAGCTAGTCCTATTCTCATCAAATTCAGAGGAGAAATGCATATTCTCAAAATACCTCTACCACTACGACCAGGTAACCGCTGAGTGTTATTTTATGTTAATACGTTGACAAGGTAGTGATTAAGCATTATCATAAAAGATAACAGAGAGACACACTGGGAAAGAACCATGGAGACCTGGAAGGAAAATTTAGTCCAAAGGACCTCCCCCCCAAAAAAACCCCTGCAGCTCCCACTCTAGCCCCACCCTCCAGCTCAGGCTCCCTGCTGGTTCTTACAATCTGGTTGCACCTCTACCCAGAATCACTCAAGGGCCCAATGGCATCACACCAGTGACCAGGAAACAGGTCTGTTTCGCTTTATGATGAGACGATGGTGCCATTCACTGTACACCTTGAGTGCACGTGCAGCCCGAAGGTCTGTTCTGAGCACAGCACACTGGCCAAAGGAGGCTGAAGGAGAAGCAACCTGCAGGCCTCGGAAGAAGAGCAGAAGTCCTTAATTCTGGAAAATTCTAGCAGAAATAGGAAGGCCAGATGATTGTGAGCATGAGGAGGTATGTGGCAGGCCTGGAGGCAGGAGGAGCTGGAGGCTGAGAGGCCAAAGCCTCCTTGAGGACCTCCCGCCTCTTATCTCAGTGTCTGGCTGTTCCCTCTAACATCTTTTCATCTGCATCTAACAGCCATCATTTACATAAAATAACTTAAAACTGACCTTCTGGGGGAAGAATGAGCACTCATCCTGCTCAGCTGTGTTTCTGCCTCAGAGCTACCCCAGGGAGAGCGTTTGGTGAACCAGGGGGGCAAAGAAAAAGGCAGGCGGACTCCAAGCCGCCCCACTTCTTCCCTGCCAGCTATCCCTGCTGCTCCAGCTCCCCTGCCCCCAGCGGAGGGCCGGACAGCCCTCAGGAGCACCCAAATGTCCCAGCATAAGACCTCAACTCCTCTCCGCTTAGTTAGGAAAGCTCTTCCTAGGTGGCACACACCTGTTATCAGCAATTAGAGAAGCCCTGTTTCAAAATAAAAAAATACAACAGGGCTGGGGTGTCACTCAGAGGTAGATGGCCCCTGGGTTCAATCTCTAGTACAAAGGAAGAGATGGAAGGAGGGGAAGGGAAAGGAAGAGAAGAAGAAACCTCTTCCTAGGCAGCCTCAGGAAAGCACAACTGCATTCCACTGTGACCTGAAGCCTGTGGAGGAGAAAGAGTCTGCAGCTATATAATTCACAGCATCGACTCGAGGGAGGGCAGCTTTTCGGATAAGTGCTTTTTTCTAATAAACCTCAAGGTGAATAAGATATGCTCTGGGAAACACATCACAATCCACCCAGTTGACTCAACTATCAGTGTGTAAAGATTTTATCCAATAATGCTTTTCAGTGGTGACTGAATTAGGCATCCTTCCTATAACAAGTCCCTACCTGGAGCGACTCTGTGAATACGACACTGCACAACTGTAATGAAAGCCCAGCGAGTGCTCAGAACTGAGTCATCTTTGGGGTAGCGAACCACTATGCTCTGCATTCCCTATGTTCTCTGATCAACCTGTGCCTGTGTGCATATTTGCCTGTTCCTACTGGGGATTTAACCCAGAGGCGGTCTACCTCCAAGCTACACCCCCAGTACTTTTTTAAAATTTTGTTTTGAAACAGGGTCTTAGTAATTTGCCAAGAGTCTCGCTAAGTTGCTGAGGCTGGTCTTTAACCTGCGATCTTCCTGTCTCAGCCTTCATGGGCCTTGGCACACATAGCCACCTCCTCCAGGGAACAACCATTAACAAGGCCTGACACTTCTCCTCAACCTCTGCCCCCAAAATTACTATGACAACCTCCATCTTTTCTCAGTTTACTTCTAATCATCCTTCAAACCCAATTTCAACCGTCAGTTCCTCCAGGACTGCCTGCCCCCAAGGGGCGGATGGGAACCTTCCGGGTGCTTCTGTATCCAAGCCGTTACCACCGGCACTACAGTTACCTCGCTAGATGGGAACTTTACTCAGGGCAGCACTGGGCCTTTGCATTTCTGTATCCCCACCTCACTCTACAGCCAACCTCAAAACAAGCAAGTGAGAACAGGTTTGTTGAATGAATTAATACAGCCTTCCAGGCTGCCCTGTGCCATCCACCGTGGAATGCTGAGTTTGGAACAAGTCAAAATTATATGAAGTAACCTGACAGTAAGATTGCTGTTTCTGCATCTGAGTGCTAAGAAGAAAGGCAAAGCTGAGAGCGAGGGTCATCACTGAGTTGACATTTCTTCCCTGGCCAGACAGCCACTGTCTGGAGCACGGCGGAACTGGAGCCCACAAGGCGGCCCAGCAGCACACTCTCCTGACCACCTGGCACGGGCAGCTCTCCGCAGAGTGACTCAAGACCGCCAACAAGCACAGGCAGGCCCACAGGAGGTGGTGCCAGCCTGAGAGAGGAAGCCAGGTTTTAGTGCAAAATCTCCTGAAATCTTAAAACCAGAGGAAAAGTACAGGGAGACTTCAGAGGATGGAAATAAAAGGTGATGGCAACTTTAAAGCATCCTAACAGCTCTGAATCTTCTTGGCACAAGAACATAAAAATGTAGTTAGTCCATGGAAATGTCAGGTCAGGTAACTTTGTGATGTCAAGGCCTGAGGGTGAAACTAGGGAAATTCAGGAAAAAAACACTTTTTCACGGTTGTTGTTTGTTAGGTTTAAAAGGACAGAAGACTTGCAAATGCCTTAAGAGAGCCTCACAGCCCCTCCGGTTTCCTCCAGATCTTTCATATCTCCAGGAATACCGTGAGGAAGAATAAACTCCGTGAAGGGGCAGTCATGGTCCCGAGGGCCTGGCAGAGAAGGTCCTGGGAGTTTGCTTTCTCCAGGCCAGTTACTAGTTTCTTCTTATTTAGGGAATTTGCCACGTGGTGGATGGTGCAAGCGTGCGGCAGAGTGGCAGGGCAGACGGCAGGCTCCTGCTTCCTCGCAAAGGTTTTTCACGTGGTCCCAGAGGGACAGAGTCAGGCAACTGGAGACCGAAGCGCGGGACCCTATCTCTCAGAAACTATTTCACAAACTCAAGAAAGAGCTGGGACTGCACAGGCAGCCCACACAGATGTTTTCTAGCTTTCTTATAAGTATTCTAATTGCAGGATGACCTTTCTTATGATGTGATTATTAGGTCGCAGCTCCTATCTCAGTGTATCTGCCCCCTCTTTGCAGATGGCTCAACATTTACCTACCATGTTTTTGAAGGTCACTTCAAGGCTTCAGAAACTTGCCTCAACACTAATCACAAGAAACGAACCTGCCAGACTAGAGCAGTAAGAAACACGCCCTGACTCCTGGGCACCCAGGGCGGGCGAGCCGGAGCCCCAGCAGCCAAGTTGGGCTCAGTTCAGCAAAAGCCCCAGAGAGGCAGGTGAGAAGGAGCCTCGTATCCAGAGCGTACCTGCTGCACGCACACACAGCCGGGGTACATCCAAAGACCTTACACTTCCAAGCCTTTCAATCTACTTAGAGAAAACGCATGAGCAGTATCAAAACAAGGCCAATGGCACGCTGAGCAAACCCCACACAGTTAAGACAGAAAGTGCATGCGCTGAGAGCCGACAGCCTGTATCTACGCAAAAACTTGAAGAGACTGATGAGAGCACATGTGGGAACCCCCACACAAACTTAACACGCGCTGGACTGACTGAAGGACAATTGAGGGCCAGGGAAAGGATTTCCCCTATGGTTGATTAAAAACATTATTCGTGCTTTGAGTTGTCTTACCAAGTGACATGAAGTGTGCAAAAGACCTTCTTAAAATGTCTCCCCCCCCCCCTTGGGACTGGATTCTAAGGTTGGCTTAAAGACACACTACTCTAATACATACCAAATTTCTTTTATTTATTTTATTTTGGTATTGGAGATTGAACACAGGGATGATGTTCTACTTCTAAGCTATATCCTCAGTCCTTCTTATTTTTTGAGATACAGTCTCCTTAAGTTACTGAGGGTCTTGGTAAGTTGCCAAGGCTGGCCTCAAATCTGAGATCCTCCTGTCTCAGCCTCCCAAATCCTGGGATTACAGGCCAGCACTACTATGCCCAGCCTAAGTTCTTTAATAACTTCATAGTAATACAAATAAGAGAAAATATTAAATTCAAATGTTCTGGACAAAAACTCTTAACCAGTCCACCATAATAAAATGTTCACAACGTATGGATGAAATGAAATATATGTAAATGTAGACTCACAAAACTGTTCTCTTTTGGCATCATAAAAGGTTTTTTGTTTTTGAAAGAGTAATGACACAATGAACATGTACATCATTTCAAAAACATTCTGACTATATGCCAAAATAGTAGCATATTATTCTTTATTCATTCTTATTTAGAAATGGACTTGAAGTGAAAATTTCAGTTAAGTTAATAAGGGGTAACTAGACCATCCCCCCAAAAAAATATAATGATTCACTAGCCAGGTGTGGTGGTGCACATCTATAATCTCTGTACTTTGGAGGCTGAAGACAGAAGGATCACAGGTTCAAGGACAGCCTCAGCAAGTAGTGAGACTCTTATCAACCTAGCAAAACCCTGTTTCAAAATAATAATTAAAAACATCCAGCTGTGGGTGTAGGCTGGAGGTAGAAGGACTCCAGACCCAATCCCCAGGGCCACAAAATGAGTGAATGAGTGAATGAATGAATGAATGAATGGACGGACGGGATTCATTGAGAATTTCACCCCACAAACAATACAAAAACATTTCTGAAATGTGAACTCCTAAGATTCAACTACTTGAAAGGAGAAGAGGTGTGTAGGAGGCTAAACTATTATGATGGCAGATCCATGTCAGAAAACAGTAAAACTCATAAATCTGTAAGACAATTTTATACAAAAACTATTTCTATCAAGTAATGAGGGTAAATGCATTTCGGTGTTTACTAGATATACTTCAGAGTGGGTACAATGCTCTGATGCTAAACTTGATCCCCCATAACAAGAGCAAAGACGGGGCCCTTGTGGAGGCGCCGCCTGCATGGCACTCTAGGCAGAGGGCGCAGCTGGGGCGGCTTGCAGAGTATGAAGATTTTAAAGTGAAATCAGCAAAGAAAAGGGATGATGCCCAAAGAAAAACTCATTGTAGCTACTAAGCACTGCAAACCCTTCTTATATTTAAACAGCTTACTTCTTGTGCTTAAGGCTTTGAACACAAACTCTGTCTGCTCAGAGTTTGTCGACAATAACCTGTTGTTGTTCTGGGGATTAAATCCAGAAAGCCTTCTACAAACTCCAAGCTATACCCCCAGCTCAATTTTATTTCTTATTTGAAAACAAGGTCGCACTAGGTTGCTGAGAGCCTCCCTAAGTTGTTGAGGCTGGCTTTGAACCTGCCATCCTCCTGGCTCAACCTCCCAAGAACTGGGATTATAAACACGTGCCACCATGCAGTATCTACAATATCTTTTAACGAGTACCAGTAGATAATTAGCAAAAGTTTGAAATTTAGATTTACTGACTTGCTTCTCGAAAGTAGAATATGGAATGAGAAAAAAAGTAAGTTTACACAGCAGCAAACTGGCAACACTGTGCCCTGACCAAGCAACCAAGGTCCAGGTCAACAGTGACAAGTACTGCGGACGGAACGCTCCCCTTGTGTGGAGACAGAATTCTCTTGGCTCTGTGGTATCCCACCCCAAACCCATGCCCTGTCTGGTCATCAGGAAAACCTAAACTGAGGGACAATTTCCACACAGTATCTCCCAGTAGTACTCAAAACTGACAAAGTAGCCAGGCATGGTGGCACACACCTGTAAGCCCAAGAATTGGGGGGCTGAGAAGGGGCTGCAGGTTCAGCCCTGGCTTATAGCAAGACTCAGAGTAACCGAGCAAGATTCTGTTTCAAAACTAAATAAGTAAATACGTACATGCATAGGGCTTGCCCTTGGGTTGAATCCCCAGTAACACACACACACACACACACACACACACACACACACACCCCACCTGATAAGGTTTTTGTTTCGTGTGTGTGTGTGTGGGGGGGGGTTCTGGGGTTCCTGGAAGCCCTTCTACCTCCAGACTACACTCCCAGACCTATTTTGTATACTTTTTTTACTTGGAAACAGGGTCTCTTAAGCCAGCGCGGCTGGCTTCGCACCTGCGCGATCCTCCTGTCTCCGCCTCCCAAGCGCGGGGATTACAAGCGTGCGCCCCCACGCCCGGCATCACCTGATAAGGTTTTAAAAAATAAACATCTGAGAACCTGTCCCAGACAAGAGAAAATTAAAAAGACATGAAGATTCAGCTTAATGTGACATTGTTAGACTCCTGGAACAGGAGATGGACATTGGGGAAACACTAGAGAGCTCCAAATATAGATTTTTATTAACAGGACGAAAACAGTGTTTATCCCTTAATTGGGGACAGTGAGTGGGGAGTATATGGAAACTCTATCTTTGCATCTTCTCTTCTATAATTATTCTTAAAAAGTCTATTTAAATTTTTAAAAAACACAACCTACAGCCAAGTGTGGTGGTGCAGTCTTATAATCCCAGTGCTTGGGAGGCTGAGACAAGAGGATCACGGGTTCAAAGCCAGCCTGAGCCAGGGCATTCTACCTCCGAGCTACACCCCTAACCCTATTTTCTTATTCTTCATTTTAAAAAAGGGTCTCACTCAGTTGCACAGGGCCTCACTAAGTAGCTGGGGCTGGCCATGAACCTGTGGTCCTCCTGTCTCAGCCTCCCAGGTACTGCGATTACAAGCATGTGCCACCACACCCCACAGAGACCCTGTTTCTTGTTTGTTTGTTTTACAGTGCTGGGGATGGAACCCAGGGGCATTCTACCTCCAAGCTACACCCCCAGCCCTATTTTTTATTCTTTATTTTGAAAAAGGGTCTCACTGAGTTACAAAGGGCCTTACTAAGTAGCTGAGGCTGGCTGCCAACCACGATCATCCTATCTCAGCCTCCCTGAGACTGTTTAAAAGACAAAAAATAAAAGGGGTTGGGGGTGCAGCTCAGAGGTAGAATGCCCGAGTGCAATCCCTAGTACCAAATAAAAACAACAAAAAAGGGACACAGAGCACCAGTGTGCGGCACTCAAACGAGCACGGTGACGCTGACTTCATCAATAGGGACAAGCCTGGGTTGGGATCCCGGCCACTCTGCGCGCTGACCAGCAGATGCCCTGCCAATCTCAGAACCTGCCTGAGATGCCAGGAGACTACAGATGGTGCACACGTGGCAAGAACAAACATCTCAGAGCTGCCTCACACCCCAAAGCGAAGCGAAAATCAGGCAATTTTATGCAAGGGAAAAAGACAAAAAGCCCAAACAAGCTGGCCGAGGGCCATCAGCGTTCTGTGAAAACACATGACAAGCCAGCCCTCGGCCTTCACTCAGCAAACCCCACTGCCAGAATCTGGGCAGCTGGGAAAAGTCCGACTCCACAGAGCCCTGTGTCCCGCTTCCTCCCACAAACAAGGAGAATGGAGGGTGGAACAGAGAACTCTTTTAATGGGAACTTAATGAAGAAAGCAATCCATGTGGGAAAAAAGACTTTTCCAACAGCACATACATTTTCTATTTTGAAGACTGTCCGGCCAGGAAACACAGGGTAGTGCGCTAGCCATGTCTTGTGCGGAGGGGGTGAAGCCTGTAAGTGCTGCCTAATACAGAGAAACATCTCGTCTTTACAGAACAAACATGTGGCACGATAGTGTTGGCAGCAAAAGATTTATTTGATTGCTTTGAATTCTGATCCAAAAAGAAATCTGGGGATTGATTGGCTGTAACCACAAAGTTCCAGAATTTATGAAGTAGATAAATATGTAGTGCTCACAGGGCCAGAAAATTAAAACATCAGTATCTTTAAATGTTTTCAGAAAATTAATACACGGTCAATCAAAATCTTAATACTTTTTTTTTTTTTTTTTGCGGTACTGGGGTTCCTGGAAGCCCTTTTACCTCCGGGCTTCACTCCCAGACCTATTTTATATTTTTATTTGGAAACAGGGTCTCTTACGCCAGCGCGGCTGGCTTCGAACCTGCACAATCCTCCTGTCTCCGCCTCCCAAGCGCGGGGATTACAAGCGTGCGCCACCACACCTGGCTAAATCCTAATACTTTCTGAAACGTGACCAGATCATTTTAAAGTTCATCTGAAATAAAATAAGGCAGAAATAGTCCAGAAAAGTCCTGAAAGCAGTAACAAAAATGATACTGCTGCTCTGCCACACACAAATTTACCCGACAGCCCAGTCATTAAAACAGCGTGGTAACAGATTGCAAAAGTAGACAGATGTATCAATGGGAAAGAATAAAGCATCTGAAAACCAGACAAATACTACAAACCCATTCACTTATTCAAACACTGAGATAGTGCTGCTCTGTGCTTCTGTTGGTCACTTGAAAGGTGAAACAAAAAACCTATGTCAGGCCAAAAGATCCCCAAAATGGCTAATTTTACAGGGGAAAAAAGTGAGGCAGTTTTCTCACATCTCATTCCTAAATACATCTCATATCAGTAGTAAACAAAACTCTTAACATTATCAGAATAAAATATAGGTAAATATCTACATGTAATCTCATGGCAGGAAAGATGTGTGTCTGAGAATAATAATTGTGAAATATGCTCATCTAAATGTCAATAGGGGCATGATTAAATTACTTTCTCACCAAGTAAAGGACGGCTATGCAGCCATCAAATTGTTGATGAGGAAATATATCTGTTAACATTTAACACATCAGTATTTGGTAAAGAAGTTATAAAAATTCAATGTGGAACCATGTGACTTAAGAACAGATATTAAAGAAGACACAGTCAGGAAACACCTATCACTCCAGGATAGCAACTCTCCTCAAACTAATCTATAAATTCAATGCACAACCCCAATCAAAGGAAGGTTTTCAGGGAACACAACTCTAAAATGCACATGGAAAAATAAAAGGTAAAAAAGCTAGGGAAAATTTTAAAGAACTAGGAAGGCAGATATAAACTATCAGACAACCAGACATAACAAAGAAATGAAGACATAATACTAAGCAAGCAGGAAAAAAATAGACAAAGAATAAAATAATAACCCCACACAGCACCTCAGTCCCCACAGGCAGAGCCCGTGGCAGTGAAGCACCGCGAGCCCTGTAGACGAGACACTGCTGGGCACGAGGCAGAGACCTCTCGTGTCCACGAGAGAAACACACTCGGTACCCACGCTTCATCACGCTACGCACAAAACAGCACTGCAGATGAACTGCAGGTGAAACCGAGAAGCAAAACCTTAGAACTTTTAGTAAAAGCAGAAAATATTTTTAAAGAACTTTAGCCCAAAGAAGACTTTTAAAAACAAGACACAAAGAAACAAGGCCCAAAGGAAGAGAACTGATAAACTGCAGTGCATTAAAAGGAAAATGTATTCAACACAAGGCTTTATTTACTTGTGATACTGGGGTATGAGTGTACACCCCCCCCACAGCTACACCCTGAACTACAGCCCCCAGCCCTTTTTTATCTTGAAACTTGGTCTCTCAAAATTACCACATTTTGGTCTTGAACCTGCAATCTTCCTGGTCTCAGCCTCCCAAGTACTGGGGTTACAGGTGTGTACCACCACTCCTAGCTAAAAGGTATTATGTACCAGGCTGGGCGTGGTGGTGCATGGTTGTAATCCCAGTGCTTGTGAGGCTGAGACAGGAGGATCGCACGGGTTCGAAGCCAGCCTCGGCTACTTAGTGAGGCTCTCAGCAACTTAGTGAGACCCTGTTTCCAAATAAAATATGTAAAAAAAAAAAAGGTCTGGGAGTATAGCCCGGAGGTAGAAAGCCTCTGGGTTCCACCTCCATTACCACCAAAAAAATAAAAAATAATAAAAAATAAAAGGTATTATGTACCTTTTTAAAGGGTATTTTCTTATGTACCTTGTGAGGTATTATGTACCTGTGGACCCCGCCCTCGGTGCTCCCTCTGGGACCAGCCCAGGCCCAGGGTGCACACCTCAGCCCAGCTTCTCCCTCTGCCTGATCTGTTTCCTTCCTTTCCAGAAGCATTGATCCTAAAATCTCTTCCACAGCTTTCCTTCACCTTAACCCTCACAGCCTCTGCAAATACAATTTGTATCTTGTTTTAAATCTTGTGCCAAAATACAACATGTTGTGAAACATTACTACCTATGTTTGAGAATATATGTGCATTTAATAATATTACAAAAACATGCATGGGAATGATAAAATTTGGGACCAAGGAAGTTAACCTGCCTAGGCAGAAAGACAACGGGCTCGTCAGAAGAGTGCACTGAGGTCTTTTGTGTGTGTGTGTGGTACTGGGGGTGGAACCCTGGGGCTTTTCTACCTGCAGGCTATTTCAACCTGCCAGACCTATTTTATATTTTATTTGTAAACAGGGTCTCACTAGGTTGCTGGGAACCTCACTCAGTAGCTGAGGCTGGCTTTGAACCTGTGCGATCCTCCTATCTCAGCCTCCCAAGCGCGGGGATTACAAGCGTGCACCACCGCGCCCGGCTTGCACGGAGGCCTTAATAACCGCGTGCCGTTTCATTCTTCCACTGAATCCTGCGCATGCGTACATCCTCTCAGCGTGTGTGTATGTTACTATGTGTGTGTGACCGTGTTCTTTATGCTTCCTCTGCATTCCTGAAATGCCCTATAATTTTAGAAAGTAAATTTAAAGCTCAATGTGGTAGTGCTTGCTTGTAATCCCAGTACTTGAGAGGCTGAGACAGGAGGACTGCAGCTTTGAGACTAGCCTCAGCAACTTAGAGAAGCCCTCCACAATCTACTGAGATCCTGTTTCAAAGAAAAATAAAATTGGGCTTGGGATGTAATTCAGAAGTAGAACATCCCTGGGTGTGTCTGTCTGTCTGTCTATCTCTGTCTCTGTCTCTGTGTGTGTGTGTGTCTCTCTCTCACACACACATACACACACACATGGAGTGGGGAGTTGTGGCACACTCTTGTAATCCCAGTACTTGAGGCAAGAGGATGGAGGTTCAAGGCCAGCCTCAGCAATCTAGCAAGATTCTGTCTCAAATGAAAAAATAAAATGGGCTGAGGAAATAACTCAAGAGACAGAATGCACAATCCCTAGTACCAAAAAAAAAAAAAAAAAAAGAAACCTTAAGGCAAAAAGGAACACTTTGCCCCAGTGCCTCCAACCTTCCATCATCCTGTCTCAGCCTCTCAAGTACTAGGACTACGAGTGCGTGCCACCGTGCCCAGCTCAGGTAGAGATCCGAAAAAAACGGAGCTAAAGGGTTCTTTTTCCCTAGTTGTGTTAGTTTTTTAATTCTACTTTTATGTGGAGCATACTGAAAATGGCATAGATTTAGACTCCCCCCTCCCCCTTCCCCCTCCCAACAGTGCGTGTCCAGGCTGACCAGGCTGCATTCATACTTTTTTCACACATTCAGGTGTAGCTCCTCCACTAATCAACCTCAGCCTTCCTCCTCTCCCACCCTTCCATTCTAGCTTTGCTGAGGTTTCCCCTCCATTATCGGGAGTCCCTCTGGTATCCCAATACTCTCCAGTTTGGGCATATTAGAGAGACCATATATACCTTCTCTTTCCTGGAGCCAGGGCCCTGTGGGTATGGTCCCCGAAGGCAGGCGTGGTTGAAGCTGTGTCCCAGGGCTGTGGCCTGGAGGACTAAAAGTGCCCCTCACCCTCTCCCCTCACTCCCTCTGCTTCCAGCTGCTACGAGGTGACAGCGGCGTCCCTCCACAGTGTCTGCCTCAGAGCCCACCCTATGAACTGAAACCTTTAAAACCATGGGCCCCAGGAAGTACTTCCTTCCCCAAGTTGTTCCTGCCAGGCATTCTGGTCACTGAGATGGGAAAGATGACTAAAACCTGTGGCAATTTCAGAAAGTATCTGCAGGTTCGTAGCCCCTCGTGCTGAAGCAGGGATGAGCACTGAAAACAGGCTGCCGCAGGTGAAATCATGCACCGTCTCTGCGGCAATTCCACTCACTCTGCTCAATAAACGATCAGGTTCCAAGTGAGGTATAGGCAGAACTTTGATTTTGTCAAGTTTCACACATAATAGCATGTAATTTGAACGAGAGCATTCTGATTGCCACAGACCATGGAGAAAACTTCTAAAAAGCAGAATTCAGAGTAAAGAGAGATCCCTAGAATTATTCTTTATAAATTAAGAACAGTTTCCAATACAGAAAGTATTATAGTATAATTACAGTTAAAAAAAAAAAAACGTGCTCATGATTTTTCTAGTGTAATATAAATTACAGCAAAATAAACTACCTGAAAATTTTAAATCAAAGGGCACATTCACATGAAATATTTCTAACTGATTTATAACTGGATGTTTCTCTATATATACTAGATAATTTTTTCTTTTTTGTGTGTGGTATTGGGGATGAAACCCAGGGACATTCTACCTCTAAACTATACTCCCAGCCATTTTTTATTCTTTATTTTGAAACAGGGTCTCATTGAGTTGCAAAGGGCCTCTAAGTAGCTGAGATTGTCCACGGACCGCGATCTTCCTGTCTCAGCCTCCCAGATGCTGGGATTACAAGCGTGCGCCACCACGCCTGGCCTACTAGATTATTTCTTGATGGCTGCTTTCACTCAGTTTAATTCTGATCTTGATTTCAACTTTACAATTTCGCTATGCAATGAAGTGAGTTTCATATCCCCAGGGTTGGGCCCCGGGAACTACGTTCTTCTTTATTCCCAACAACCTTCTGAGCTTCACGTGACAACAAAGAATCACACAGGAGAATCCAGAAGAGAAAAGAAGTAGGATAGAGGGCAGATGAAAAAACTCAAAGGTTTTCTAACTAATTTGAGACAAATAGGTTTTGTATGTATGTATCCAAAGTACCAAGGACAAGCAATAAAACTTATCTTTAGTCTATGACTAGTTTTTCAGGACCACTTCTGAAAAAAACTAAACTTCGTGTTTGATTAGCTGTTTGGTATAAAATATTTATAGACAGAGTTGCAAAGGAGAACAAAAACAAATCTAAATACTCAGATGTGTGTGTGTGTGTGTGTGGGGGGTAAACGGCTGTTGACTAGTAATAAAACCTCTTTCTTTCCACCACTATATGTTTCAAGAATAACACTGTCAAAAATCTTTTTCAGCTGGGCGTGGTGTCACACGCCTTTTAATTCCAGTACTTGGGAAGGTGGGAGACCTTGTTTCAAAATACAGTCTAGATGCAGTATAGCTCAGAGGTGGAATGCCCCTGGGTTCATTCCCCGGTACCACACACAGAAAGGAAGGAAGGAAGGAAATCTTTTTGTTCATGGTTTCTTTGCTCAATTTTCAGCCATCAGCCACTTCTTAGGAAGGAATTCAAACCTCAGCTCAGGTTAACAATGATACAGGCACTCCCTCTTGTGGTACAAAAAGAAACTGCACGTTTGCACCACACTGTGGCCTAGGGAAATCCTTCCAGTTTTCTAGCATTGGAGACCAGGAAACAGGCTACCGGAGGCCTGGTGGCCTGCTTGCTCAAATGCTTCCACCAGGGAGCTGAGGTTCATGTCAGATGGGTTCGGAGGCCGCTCACCTGCCACCGCAGCCTCTCACCTGAGGGGTCTGTTCATCCTCGGTACTTGTTAACATATTTCTAAGACTACATTTAAAGGAGATATGGACCACATGTCACTAAACCATAAACTGAAGCAACAGGTTGAACCTAATTTTAACTTGGACTGTCTTGACAGGTTCAAAGTAACTAGGTAATATTTTCAGGTTCGATACGGTGTATCTGCAATCACCAGCAAAACAGCAAAGTGAATCATGGACAAAATTTCTCTTTACATATTATAAAAAGGAGCATATACACAGGATTCCGTTTTGTGTGTCAGTAATCTACTGGTTACCAAAAGTATTTCTTTCAAAAGGACAGGCAGAATTCAAATTTCTGCTTTGTTTTGTTTGCAGAGTTGAGGATTGAACCCAGGACTTCAGCTACATCTCCAGCCCTTTAGAATTCCCACAATGATGAACTGTCGCTCTCCTTTACAGTGTAATGACAGTGGAGATAAAAAAAATAAAGAAATTAATGCTTTCTGTTAATGGCTTGTCCCAAAATAATGAAACTTGTTGAGTTCCAAACACTTTATTATATATTTTCCCTATGAATTTATATAATTAGAAGTACCTCCTTCACAAAAGGCTACTTTCAAAGTAAAAGGAGATAAAATAAGTAAAGGACTAGATAACCTTTTATAATATTTTGCCCTTTTCAATCTCTTCGTACCAAAGATATGCAACATCTCACTAAGTTGGCAAGAGTCTCACTGAGTTGCTGAGGCTGGTCTCAAACCTGTGATCCTCCTGCCTCAGGCTCCCAAGTACTGGGATCACAGGTTTGCACCACCCCGCTCAGCTGTTCTCTCTTCTTTAATCTCAAGGTTAGAGCTTTAGATAAAAGTCCTCAACTGGACAACACCCAAGTCCCACCATCCTTTGTTCAAAGTCCAGCCCTCACACCCCGTCCTCTGGGCCTTCTGGAGCCCCTCGGTGAGCCCCCCTACTGACACAGGTGAGGCACCAGCCCCTCACCCCAAGCTTGGCTCTCCCAACTGTGCAGGTATGTCTTTATCTTTAGGGTACCTGACTAGTATGAGTGTGGACAGAAATCTCTGCAAATAAGGGATTTACTTTGAGAGATAAAGAGAAAAGGTACAATTTGGTTAAATAGCTGGTACTTTATTGAGAAAAAATGAGAACAAATTTCAGTCAAAGAATTGTTTCCAAAGTAATTTTTCCCGTTGCATTAGACTTGGACAAAATCATGGGCAAAATGTTTTAGGGTCATTGATTTTTTTTTTTTATAAAATGAGGTAAACTTCTACACTAAAATTCAATCTCGTATTGAATGAAAAAAGAGGAATTCAAGCTCCTTTTGTCTTCTATATAAAAATGTTCAGGTAAAGTCATGAAATGACTAGCCCCAAGACACTGACTCCTGGTGTGGTGCCAAAGAAGCCAACTCCAGCGGGATGTGGCCCACAGGCTGCTCTTGGCTCCACTCTTGTTGCGCCTGAAGAGTCCCCATGTGTAAGGGGTTTGGGGTAGTTCGAAGGGCACCCAAGTCCTAGATAGGTGTGCCTTTCTATATCTGAAAAATTAAAAGGTATTATGCTACCATCAATTCCATTCCCAAAGAACTAAAAGGTGGAGCACTTCCACAAATCTGAACTATTTTATAAAAACAGAATCATAATCTAATAAAGGATCATTTTCCCCCAGTGGGGAGTGCTAATCATTATTAAGCGCAAAGCTAATCAATCCACACCAATGTTCATATGCACAGAAAATATAGCTATCAGTGGTAACTAAAATCTAGGAAAGAACTAATAAAAATTTCTGCATCACAATTAGAATCCAAAGAGCATCTGATGTAGTATGTTCACTCAATAAGTGTCAGCGAAGTCTTTCAAAGCAACATATTACAAAAAAATCAGCAAGACAGTAATAAATTGTACACATTCAACAGTTCCTTAAATGACCACCTTAAAGAGAACTTAAGTGTTTGAGCAGCTATCATGTTCAATGGCTTTACTGAGGTGTAATGCACATGCTATCACGTGTCCACTGGTGAGCTTCACGAAGTTCCCAGGCACGCCACCATCAGCAACACCACGCCCATAGCTCTCCCGCACTGCTCACAGCTCCTGTCCTTGGCCAAGCTGGCTCAGGCAACCAGGATCTGTCCATGGTTTTGCCTGCCCTAGATTTTTCAGATGAATGGTTATGTATCATACCTATATGGTGCTTTGCATCTGGCTTTTCACTTGGAGTAATGCTTTGAAGTTCATCCATATTACAGGACAACCATGAATCAATATCCTAACCTCTTTCATGGTTAATAAGGATATACCACATTTTGTCTAGCACTGATGGATATGAGTGTTTCCCGCTTTCGTCTACTGCAAATAATAGTGTTGTGAACATTTGTTTGGTTTTTGAATGTGTACAATTTATTACTGTGTTAAGGTGGAATTGATATACAGTAAGTGGCATATATCAAAATTTACATTACACTGCCATCTAAATGTATGTTGATTATTTTAAGAAACTGCCAGAGCTGGGTGTGGTGGCAAACACCTGTAATCCCAGTACTTGGGAGGCTAAGACAGGAAGATCGCAGGTTCAAGGTCAGCCTCAGTAACATAGTGAGACTTTCGGCAGCCTAGTGAGACCCTTTTTCCAAATAAAACTTCAAAAAGGGGTGGGGTGTAGCTTGGAAGTTCAATCCTCAGTACTACACACACACTAGAAAAAGGATAAGAATGGGAAGAAAAAGAAATTGCCAGGCAGTATTCTATCATGGATGAGCTATTCGATACTTCTCCTAACAGTATGTTATGATTTTCCATATCCTGTCCAGTGCTTGGATTGTTAAGTCTTCTACATTTTAACCAGCCTAGTGGTTGTGTAGTAGTATCTTACTCTGGCTTTAATCTGCCTTTGCCTCATGACTACTGATGTATGCGTGTGCAGTTTCCTGGCCATCAAGGGAGCTGGGCAGTGGTTGTGCACACACACTCTGTGCCTGTGTGTGTGGCTCCCACATGCTCTGCAGATGGGGCCATGCTGGGGTTAATGGGAGCAGTCATTCACACGTGCACCAGCTTTCCTGGGCTTCCACTTCTTACCAGGCTCTCTTGAGGTGGCCACTGAGCACACTACACCCAACCAGCAAAGCTGTGGCTTTACCCTCCAGCTCACTCCACTCCAAACACTTTTCACCAACTGAGGCTACAGTGGGGAGGAAGAACCCTAAGAAAGAAGGTCACAGACTCCCATTTTTCTCACTCAAAAGTTCTGGCTGATCAGCAATGCTTTTCCATTTACTGTCAGCCTTTTGGTCAATTTCCAATACTCAGAGATGAGTTTTTTTTAAAAAAATCTTGTTTAGATTTAAACTTGTTTCACTGAGGGGAAAAAAATCACCCATCTTTTGTGTGTGTGGGGGGGGGGTACTGGAGATGGAACTCAGGGCCATTCTACCTGGCTACATTTCCAGACCTATTTTATATTTTATTTGGAAACAGGGTCTCAGTAAGTTGCCAAGAGACTCAGTAAGTAGCTAAGGCTGGCTTTGAACCTATGCAATCCTCTTGTCTCAACCTCCCAAGTACCAGGATTACAGGCATGTGCCACCACACCTGCAGCCCATCCTCTTTATTTCATCATTACACCCCTAGCCCTATTTTTTATTTTTTATTTTGAAACAGGGTCTCACTGAGTTGCAAAGGGCCTCACTAAGTAGCGGAGGCTGTCCTCGAACCATGATCCTCCTGTCTCAGCCTCCTGAATGCTGAGATTACAAGCGTGCACCACCACACCTGGCTTTCATTAATGGAAGTGATCTTGGCTACCTGTTTTTAATTTCCAAATTTCCACTAATGTCAAGTAGAACTATCACATAAAAATAAAGTATAACTGTAATTCCACTTCAAGCGTCAAGTATGGAAATGCTCTCCAAGTTTATAACTTTATCATCATAATTTGAGTATTTTCCTTTAGAGACTGACTCTTCCACATGGTGCCAGCATGCTAACATGACATTAAAGTACCCAAACAGCCAGGTGCTCAGCCATGCTGAGGCTCCTGAGGGATAAACTGACTTGGACCTCAGCCAAGGCTCTTGACCACACAGCTCTACAATGGCCCAAATATTATCAACTCTGTGGTGTCATTAACAAAGCAGGAACCAGGCAAGAAGCACATTTTTGCAGATTCTATTAGTACTATTATGTATTATAATTAATCTCAACCTAGATTGTGTTACATTCAACTTTTCTCTAATCATTCTAAAAACTGACAAAATCCTCAAGCCTGACTTTGTTTTAATACCATTCCCTCCTGTTTATAGAGTGAATGCTTTAGAGCTGCCCACGCTTTCCCTTACTATCTCATCTGGTTGTCCTGAAGACCTCATGTAGTAGGTAGAGCAAGTAATATCCTCATTTTATCCTGTTGGAATTAAAATTCAGGGGATTAAGCGTTAAAATCAGTTCTAGAATCTAGATAGTAAAATCTAAATACAAAATGGCAGTGTTTCATTTTGTGTGACATTGGGCATGTCTTGGCCTCAATTGTTTCCAATATTTTGTCTTCCTTAAAAGTAGGGAATAGAAACTAGCTCCCATCACCAACATTTTTTATGTTTTTAGTTGAGGAGAACTAGTTTTAACATGTTTCCTTAAATTTTTTAATTATCAGAATGATAACTGATGACGACCTATCCCCAGCTCCTATCTGGCCTGGTCCATCAGCAGCTGCTTCCCTGAAGCATGTCCCTCCTTCCCTGAAGCTCTTCCATGCCCAGGCATCCAGAAGCCCGAGATGTCCACTCACTGCCCCTCCATCTCATCTCCCAACCTCAGGCCCTAGGCACCTCACTGCCTACCTGCCACGACTCAGCGATAACTTCAAATCTGTCTCTTCAACCCCAATGTCTCACTGAATTCCAGACCCTGCCAACTTGATCTTTCTAATCAGTGTCTTAAGGGCATCTCAACCAAAATGTGTCCCAAACTGAGCTCCACGTGCTGTCTCCAAACTGGCTCCTCCACACATCTCAGTAAGGGAACTCCACTCCAGCTGTTCAGGCTGGAAACTTTGTAGTCATCCTGATATTCTCCCCTCTTATGTCCAATTTTGTAACAACATATAACCAGAATTCCACCATGTCTCATCTCTTTCCTTGTGTATGGTCAGGCACCACCATATCTCATCCTGCTCATCCTTCTCATCTCATTTGAAGCCAAAACCCTGACGACAAACATGGCCCACATGATGTGGCCACCCACTACTTCTCATGTCTCCCTGCCCCACTCCAGTCACAAGGCGAGCTTCTGCCTTGAGGGCTAGTCCTTCTGTCTGCAGGGCTCCTTCCCTCACCCTCTCCAAGTCTTTGCTTAGATAGCACCTCTCAGTGATGATTTCCTTGAATATCCCAGTCATCATGGTTTGGATACAGAATGTCCCCTGGAAAGCTCATGCACTGCTGTTCAAGGTTGATAAGATTAAGCTGTGGCGGCTGGACTCTCATCAGTGAATACATCCACTGTAATGCATTTACTGGGTGGTAACCTAGGCAGGTGGGGTGTGGCTGGAGGAGGTGGGTCCCTGGGGGTGTGGCCTTAGTACAGTACTTGGGTCTTAGAATCTCTGCCCCCTCATCCCACCCCCGCTTGCTCTCTCTGGCTTCCGGCCTCCGTGGTGTGAGAACAGAGCAATTTCTCTTCCTCTCTCTGCCTCCTGCCACCATGCCCTGAGCACTGCAAATGTAACCTGGCCTGACAGGAACTGAAACCCTGAAATCTCCAAAACTGTGAGCAAATAAAGCCTCCTTCCTCTAAGTTACGTTGTCAGGTACATTGGGTCATGGCGGTGAAAATGTTGACTGAAACACCTATCATCCCTTGCCTGCCTCACATTTCTCTAAAGCACCTTCTGCTTTCTAATATACTATACACTTTGTTCTTTGTGTGTCTCTCTTAGAACGTTAGCACCACGAATGCAGGGAGTCTTGTTAACTTTTCACTACTATCCCTATTGTCTAGAATACTGTATGGCACATGACAGATATTCAATAAATACTTAATGAAGCAAAGAATCACATCCTTAAAACAATATACGCTTACATGAATTGATCCATATGCAGACCAGAAAGGTGAAGGACTACTAGAATGCTAAGTAATGACTAAGAATGCTGATCACATATCAATCTGTCCAAAAGAAATAAAATTCAAGTCACAACTAATTTTAATTTTGCAAGCATTCACACAGAAAAAAGTAAAGGAGGTCAAATTAATTTTAATAGTTTTTGTTGTTTTGTTTTGTTTTGTTTTGCAGTACTGGGGACTGAAACCCTCTGAGCTACATCCCCAGCCCAATTTTATTTTTTATTTTGAAACAGGGTCTCACACTAAGTTTCAATATGGAATTCAAAAATATTAATGTTGGTCTTTTATAATGAGTCTTTAAAATATGGTATATATTTTATGCAGAGCATACCTCAACTAATTACACGGGGCCAGCAGATGCCATATTGTACAGTAGAGATTTGGACCCAAAATAAATAACCCCACTGTAATGTGGAATATACTATAAATTTATTCATAATTTTTTACTTAAGATTCCAAATCAAGGCTCTGGTGCAAACATATAACTTTACCAAAATAGTTTCAAAAGATATAGGAAACGGAGTAATGGCTTTTTTTTTTCTGAGAAACCATTTATATCAAGCTGACTTAGTACTTAAAACTTCAGTCAAGTATTTTTGAATGAACACGCCAGTGCTGATTAAGAAATAAAGCTAAAACCAAAGAGATTCTGGAATCTTATCTACATTAGCATAAAAAGCATTATTTTCACTAGAACTATTAAAATTCAATTTCCACTAAACTGGTATTTATCTCTGGCTAACTGCAATTTGTCCCACATTAAAAGACAATATTTGTATAGGTATAGTTGCACTTTAAAAATTTATTAATAGGCCGGGCGTGGTGGCGCACGCTTGTAATCCCCGCGCTTGGGAGGCAGAGGCAGGAGGATCGCGCAGGTTCGAAGCCAGCCACGCGCGCTGGCTTAGGAGACCCTGTTTCCAAATAAAAATGTAAAAATAAGTCTGGGAGTGTAGCCCGGAGGTAGAAAGGCTTCCAGGAACAGTACCACACACAAAAAAAATTATTAATAGGTGCCTTACCAATATTTTTATATTTCATAAAGCAAAAGAGAAATAATGCACTAAGGAGAATGTTTAGTATATGCATTTAAGCCTGTGTTTCTAAAAAGCTACATGTATTATGAATAGAAAATGTTTCATAACTTTTTTTATCATCAAGGGATTAATTTCTCCTAGACTCCCATTATTTTTATATATTCAATGAGAATTATTGTAATAATTGCCGCCATTGTTCAACAACAAAATTTAAAGAACCCAATTAAGTGTCTAATATCTTAAAACTTTAAAGTTTTCATGTTACTTTATTTTAAAGCAGTTAAAAAAAAATTACCAGGCAGCAGCATCTACTTACTCAGCTGTTAAAAGGCTGTTATCAGTCATTTCCCGATAACTGGCAGCTTGGAGCTCAGCTCGGGGAGGTGGAGGAATTCCAGGTGGCAGAAGAGTCCAATGCTTCTGGGCTGAAAATCACTAATCAAATGCCTGCATGAGAAAGAAAACGAGTTACTACCAAGGCAGACCTCCAGCGGGTGACTACCATGGTAGGAGATAACATTATCACCTGCCTTTCTTACTTATTTAATCAGGCGGTTGTTCTACCTCTGAGGTACAACTCCAGCTCCTATTTTATTTTTTTGTTTTGAAACATGGTCTCACTAGATAGCTGAGAGTCTGAGTTGTTGAAGCTGGCCTCAAACCTATGATCCTCCTTTCTCAGCCTCCCGGGTACTGGTGTTACAGGTGTGTGCCACCACGCCTGGATCCTCTTTTTCCTTTCTTAAGTGAGAGCTCAGAGCAAGTTAATTCATGGCCTTGGAGTCGTGGTTGACATGTACAACAATACTTGTATTACAATTACCTGTCTGTTTTAAGAAATATCTTTGAGGGAAAACCTAAATTAGTACCAAAAAAACTTATAGAGTGTGTGTGTGTGTGTGTGTGTGTGTGTGTGTGTGTGTGTATCCTGTTCTGTGACCTGATCACATTTTTTACAGTTCTGACCCTTTAACTGGTAGACATCTGCTCTCTCTCACCATATCATTTATCATCCAAAATAAGATACCTTTCAAAGTGAAAAAGGGAGCATACCAAAAATTACTAATTGACCAATAATCTGGCTTTATTCTAAAAAGTAAAATATAAGTTGGGCATGGTGGCACATGCCTGAAATCCCAGTACTTGGGAGGCTGAGACAGAAGAATCACTGGTCCCTGGCCAGCATCAACTCTGTCTAAAAAAAAAAAAAAAAAAAAAGCCGGGCGTGGTGGCGCACGCTTGTAATCCCCGTGCTTGGGAGGCAGAGACAGGAGGATCGCGCAGGTTCGAAGCCAGCCACACTGGCTTAAAAGGCCCTGTTTCCAAATAAAAATAGGTCTGGGAGTGTAGCCCAGAGGTAGAAGGGTTTCCAGGGACCCCAGTACCACCAAATAATAATAATAATAATCAATAATAATAGTAGTAGTAGTAGTAATAAATAAAACATAAAAATGGTCAGGGTGTAGCTCGGAGGCACAATGTTCCAGAGTTCAATCCTAGTACCATAGACACACACACAAATCCATCCCCTAACTTCAAACAAAAATGTAAATGTTAGCTCATGCCAGTAATCCCAGTACTTGGGAGGCTGAGACAGGAGGATCACAGGTTCAAAATGAGCCTAAGCAATTTAGCTAAGCTTTTAGCAACTTAGCAAGATCCTGTTTCCAAATAAAAAAGTAAAATAGGGCTGGGGGTGTAGCTCAGAGATAGTATGCCCCTGAGTTCAATCCCTAGAACCAAAAAA
Organism: Muscardinus avellanarius; assembly: GCF_963383645.1. NCBI lineage: Eukaryota > Metazoa > Chordata > Mammalia > Rodentia > Gliridae > Muscardinus > Muscardinus avellanarius. The sequence goes on from NC_137795.1 coordinate 90,755,225, forward strand.
GAAAGTTAAAGTTTCATTCTATGAATATACTGAGAACATCATAAGCTGATTAATCTTGGTATAGATTCATACACTGTAATCAAATCTGTCTCACATATTGTGTCACTGGCATTTTTTCTAGAAAAAATAATTTAGTATGATATTATTTATAATTTTTCACAGTCATCACAATCTTTGTCAAAGTTTCACTTTATGTTAAATGAAACTATGTTTCTATTGGTATTACCTTTAACAAGAAACTGTAAACTCAAAGCAAATTTTACTAAATAGCAGATACTCTCAATTCTCCATTTATACCAAATTGTGCATATTTCAGCCTGCATGTTCAATTGATACCATCTTTTTGCCCTAAGCAGCGCGGGGGGGGGGGGTCATCTACTGCTGCCCATCCATAATCCATTCACCATGACAGACTCTAGCATGGGGGGCGGGGGGCCGTACAAATCTCATCTGGTTGCTTCCCATTTTAGGACTTTTCAAAGGCTTCGCATGCTTGAAGGATTATAATCCATAATCCCCAACACGGCCTCCAAAACTGCATGTCCACTGGCCTTCCCCCAAGTCCCCCAGAGCACCAGCTCTCTCCCCTCCCCATCTTAGACACCTTCAGATGCCCCTATCTAACTCACACCATATATTATTCTCCCTCTCTCAAAAGTACTCTATATTTTTCCTACAAAGGTCTCATCCAAACTTCTATTTATTTGTGTATTTTAGAAAACCTATTCTGTAAAAACTTCACGGCGGTGTAGAAATCATATCTGTTTCATTCACCTCTTAACAATCACTCTACCCAGCACCTGGCACCTGTGGGACTTCAACAAATAGTCACTGACAAATAAAAAAGGGGGGTGGATACCACACACAAAAAAGCCAGCCATCTGATCCACATTATCAATAACCTTTAATCTTAATAAGAATATTTATAGTAGGTGTCTATCATCGGACTTCAAAGTTTTCCAAGCTATCTCCCTAAAGCCTAAGCACATCTTACATTGCTGGCTAGCTGTGATTTGGTCTAAAATGCAGGAATTATTAATTAACACCTATGTTAGAACCGTTATATCTGGTAAACATGTAAAGCTCCACCTTAAACCTGTAGGGCAAGCTAAGTTGTGTGAAAATTTTTTGTTACCCCACGGTAGTGGACAAGGGATACAAGCATTTTTGAAGAAACTGTACTATTAAGACGTTTTTCTGTTTGTATTTTTCTAGACAAGACAGTTAGCTGTATTTGTCTCTCAAATATCTCAGGCACAAGCTGTCTCTCCCAGGGTCACTGGATGTTATGAAAACTTGCATTAGTGAACAGGAAGTCTGACAAAATACAGACTGTACCATTGCCCTTCACTCTGCAGTGAACTAGACTTCTGTGTGGACAAAAAAAATAGCCCAGATCTTAAAGTTCCAAGAAGAATGTTGTTTGCTTCCTGGCTTAAAAGCTTTAAACTAATCATCAAAATAAAGTATCTGCACTGTAGTCTTTTGTTAGAGGACCTGAAGTGGAAAAGAACAAAACGGACCCCTATACAAACACCACACTGAATACATCTCATACTTTGCGGTCGGTCCTATTAGCAAGGGTGATTTCCTAAACTCCTTTCTTTAGGACAGGTCCAGTCAGCACTGGCCTGGACCCCTTTGCACCTGCCGACCGTGTGCCCACACACGCACCGCCTGACTCTGCCTTCCAGAGAGCCCAAGCCGCATGAGCTGCACTCCTACATCCTTTACACAAGTGTGGTGAAGATATTTTTTTTACTAGGTTCTTTAAACAAAGATCCACGTGATAAATTTCTGCTCAAGTTAGTTCCAGGAAATGTTTGGTTTCTGCAGATGTTTACATGTTTCTGGTTTGCCGGGACATGAAAACTATAGAATTCTGTGTTTCTTTTCCTCACTTTAGCAACAACAAAGCATACAATCCAATATATTGTCCAGATCTGTTCAACACTGACACAGGAATACTTAATCCAGATTTTTTAGGTGAGGCTCATTTAATTATTTTATTAAGTTATTTGCCTTTTGGCCTGAAATGTGCGGGCTACTTTATTTTCAGAAGCATGATAAACTGCATTTTTGGGGGGTACTGCTCTACCTTCAAGCTACAACCCCAGTCCTATTTTATTTTTACTTGGGAACTAGGTTTCACTAGGTTGCTGAGAGCCTAGCTAACTTTTTTTTTCTTTTTTTAAATTTATTTTTATTGGTGCATTGTAATTATATATCACATTGGAATACAAGACTTGAGAGGATATACAAGCACACATCATCCAATTAGCCCTCATCCCGCCCCCATCCCATTCCCTCCCCCTCCCTCGATCTATCCCATGCTTGTTTGGTGATTAACTTTGATGCATTCGTTTATGTACCTCCTGCGTTTTAAAGAGGCTCCATCCTCCCCTGTTCCATACCCTCTGATTGGTCACCTTAGTTGCTTCACTATAGGGCTCTTTTATAGCTCGACCTCTTCCTGTTGCCCCTTTCCTCCTAGTTATTGCTGATTAGGGGAAGCATCTGGTTTTTTTGTTTGTTTGTTTGTTTGTTTGTTTGTTGCGATATTTCTCTGTGCATGCCGCATTGCAAGTACAGTTTCTATATGTGGCTCTGAACACATGATCCTCCAGTCTCAGCCTCCCAAGTATAAAGATGACAGGCATGTACCCCCACTCTTGAATTAAAATACATTAAAAAAATAAAAAGCACTATGGATTTTATTTCACTGAGAATTACATTCTTTGCCATCCAAAAGGGATCTTCCTCCATAAAGAAACAAAATAGCCATCTATTTTACTTTATTCAAACCTAGTTAAGTAGTTTGAATAAAATATTCAAATATGCTCTTTGGTTGAATTTCCCTAGCAACACTTAAAAGCCTGAATTTTTACACAAACTACATCAGTAAGAGAACCCTTCAAATACCATTTTGAAAATTAAAAACATTTTAGAAGATCAAGCTAAATGCGCTTATGGCAACTGCACATTCTCGTTTACCTGGGCACAAATTTTTTTTTTTTTTTTTTTTTTGGTGGTACTGGGGTTCCTGGAAGCCCTTCTAGCTCCGGGCTACACTCCCAGACCTATTTTTACATTTTTATTTGGAAAGAGGGTCTCCTAAACCAGCCCGCGCGGCTGGCTTCAAACCTGCGCGATCCTCCTGTCTCTGCCTCCCAAGTGCGGGGATTACAAGCGTGCGCCACCACGCCCGGCAACCTGGGCACATTTTGTAATCATCAGCCACAGTTTTAGCGCCTTCGCTCCCTTCTTACCACTGGTATCTAGTAATAAGTGGCTCCTAACCAAGGACGAAAGCAACGACGACTAAGGTGTCAACCAAAGCTCCAAACTCACTATATTATAGGTAGAGCTCACCTCCTTCAAATGCAGAGTATAATTAAATGTTATTTTATGGCTACAAAAGACAAGAAAACAAATATTCTAGGAAGATAAAACCAGAGTCCTAAAATTTTTTTAAAAAATTAAGCTTACAGCCGGGCATGGTAGCACACGCTTGTAATCCCCCGCGCTTGGGAGGCAGAGACAGGAGGATCGTGCAGGTTCGAAGCCAGTCGCACGCGCTGGCTTAGGAGACCCTATTTCCAAATAAAAATGTAAAAATAGGTCTGGGAGTGTAGCCCAGAGGTAGAAGGGCTTCCAGGAACCCCAGTACCACCAAAAAAAAAAAAAAATTAAGCTTACAAATCTGTAGGGCAGAAGGTTACTTAAATTGAGTCATAAATTTGGCCCTACATTCTCTGGGAAACCAATCAAAAAGGGGAAGCCTATGAATTACAAAATTAACTGAATATAAATGAAAAGTAATTCTCAGGAGAAATATAACTTTTTCTGGTACTCAAATCTGGGACGTATTTTTCAAGTGAATCATTATATAAGCAATATGCTGGGGTCTTCAACACTGTTCCTTAAAGATACACTAACTGGTTTATCAGCAGTTTCTTATAGTATATAGCATATAATGTAAAAAATATAAAGCTCTTTGATAATCTTATAAAACCTAGGGAGTCTAATAGAACTTCTGTATTGATGAAAAAGTTACATATACACTCCACCAAGCATAATAGCCAGTAGCCACACGTGGCTAATGTGACTAAGAAACTAAATTTATCTGTCCATCTATGCTGGAGATTGAACTCACGGCCTCACACTTTTCTGCTAGCTGAGTGTAGCCCTGAATTTTTAATTATATTCAATTTTAATAGCCATTAGAACAGGAAAAATTTCTCCACTAGAAGGCATAAGTCTAAAATATTAAGTATTTTTGGTAGCAAAACCTTTCTGACATTGGCAAACATAAACATGACATCTTTTTAAAGGTGGCATATTGTATATGTTTATATGCAATTTTATAATATCTAAACGTTTATACAAATGAATATTCTAATAGATGAAAATTAGAAGTTGAGGGTGATAAGAAATTGAGGGTATAAGCTAGACATGGTGGTGCATGCTTAGAAACCCAGCATTTGGGAGGCTGAGACCGGAGGATCGCAGTTTGCGGACAGCCTCAGCTACTTAGGGTGCTACTACGGGTGGAGGCATCGTGCAGTGCCCATGTGGGATTTCAAAGTATACATGCTGAGTAATAATCACCAAGCACCACACAGCAGCCACCTACATGGAAGACACAGAAGATACAGTAGGTCACTTTCAGGCGTCTCTCTTCCTGAGAGGAGTCCTTACAGGAATCTACATGGTCACCTGGAGTTATTTCTCTGACATCCAGATGAGAGTTGAGGTACAAGGAAATAATGGGTCTCAGCCACGGCTTCCAGGGTTCCCACGGAGGACAGAGCCACCTCTGAAAAAGGAATCCTCCTAAAGAAGCTCAAAGCTATAGCTTCTAACCAAGAATTTAGAGTTCAGGTACAGTTCCTCCCAGTTCAGATAACATTTACCAAATACAGGTCATGGTTACCACAACAATGTTGCCTAGCAACATGGTTGATGGTCCACTTTTATCAGGGTCCAGGGGAACTGAATAGAAAGTTCATCAGAGGTCAGACTGTCCTTAGAAGAGTAATAAACGGCTTTGTTCATAGTAAAAGCAAAATCAGGAGTAAGAAAAATTTTGTTAACCTCATAAAAAGCTACAACAAAAACACACTTAATTGTTGAGTAATTGAATATTTTCTTTAAAAGTTAGGATGCAACAAAGATGCCTACAGTCGTCACTTTACTCAATGATGTAACAGAGGTCTTGGTCAATGCAATAAAAAAGACAGAAATAAAATATAAAAATTTAAACTCTTTGCCTTCAAGTGATAGTTCTTATAGAGATTAATGATGCCAGAAAGTTATGAGAATTAAGGGCAAGATCATCAGCATTTCTGAATATAAGAGCAATATGCAAGGATTAATAATTCATATAAGCCAAAAATCACTTTGTAATTTTAAAAGCTACCACTTAATGTGTCAACTAAAACTATAAGCTTTCTAACTGTGAATCTAACAAAAACTCTTGAAGAAGTTTATGGAGAAAATTATAGAGCTGAGTAAGTGAAGAAATATACTGTTTGATAGGAAATTACCTCTAGTTTCTTATCAGAAACTATTCCTAATGAAAACTGAAAACTGGATTTTGGGGTTTTTTGTTTTGGGTATTAGAGATTGAACCCAGGGGTAGTCTACTCTGAGCTACACTCCTAGCCCAGTATTTTTTCCCAGTTCTGGGGAAGAACCCAGGGACATTCTACCTCTGAGCTACACCCCCAGCCCTATTTTCCAATTTTTTATTCTTTATTTTGAAATAGGGTCTCACTGAGCTGCAAAGGGCCCCAGTAAGTAGCTGAGGCTGTCTGTGAACCACGATCCTCCTGTCTCAGCCTCCCAAATGCTGGGATTAAAAGCGTGTGCTACCACACCGGGCCCTTTTTCTTTCTTTTTCTTTTTAACAGCCTTGTTAGGTTGATGAGGCTAGCCTCAGATCTGAATGTAGTCAGTGGGAAGACTAGGAAGACACCCAGGCATAAGGCATCAGGACCTGAATCTGAGGCTTCAAGAGCCACCACCACCAAAGAAAATCCAGGAGAATGTACAATTCTAAAAAATAATGGTTACACATAATCGTAAGTATCTTAATGTCTTGCTTTTTACTTACAAAGAATGTCACACACATATAATGTTGAATTTTTTAGACTCAGGTTCCACTGCACTATGAAAATGAGTATGACATCTAGAGCCTAGCTTACCTGATCCTAAATTTTAAGAATTTTACTTTTGAAATTCTTTCACGGCCAGATGTGGTGGTGCATGCTTGTAATTCCAGTACTTGGGAGGCTGAGACAAGAGGATCGCAGGTTCATGGCCAACTCATCTACTTAGTGAGGCCCTCCACAGCTTGGTGAGACCCACTTTCAAAATGAAGATTAAAAGTGGACTGGGAGCCAAGCATGGTGGCACATGCTTGTAATCCCAGCATTTGGGAGGGTGAGACAGGAGGATCCCGGTTCGCAGACAGCTTCAGCTACTTAGTGAGGCCCTCAGCAACTCGGTGAGGCCCTGTTTCCAAATAAAGAATAAAAAATAGGGCTGGGGTAGCTCTCAGAGGTAGAATGAATGCCCCTGGGTTACATCCCCAGCACCACATTAAAATTTTTTTTTTAAAAAAAAGAAAAAGCTTTCACAGCAATGAGGATATTTTCTCTGGGCTTCTTTTTCCAAGTCCAATAAGAAAGATGCAAGACTACAGCTAAGTCCATCAGAATCGTGGTATCTATGGCCCCCTACTGCTGGCCATCTATAATGACAGCATTTGAGTACATTATATTCAAGACCTTTGAAGCAAATTCTCCTAATAATCAAGAGTGTAGACTCTCCTCTCTCTACTTTCTTTACACACATGTAAAGATGACACCCCCAAAAGCAACATCTGAGACACTACTAACACACACTCATTCCAAACCTATAATTGAGGTAAACATATCTACATAGCTAAAAGTCATTATCACTTCTTGTCTCCAGCATCATCATTTCCTTTAACAATTCATGAGAAGCTACAGTCAAGGATTCTGTTTTGTTCCAGCTTACCTCAAGCAAGATTTTAATGATTATCTGCTCATATTTTATGTACCATTTAATCTTTATTGCCCGCCGAGGAAGTTTACTTATCTACTCCGCCCACTCTACTCCTCCATGACCAATCACTGTAAGACAAGGTTAGGGGCTAGGGCTCATTGGTGACGTACTCGCCAAGCATGCACATGGCCCTGGCTGGAGCCCCAGAACCACAAGAGGAGGAGGAGGAGGAAGAAGAGCACAGAAATTAGTGCTGCTTCTATTTTTTTTTTTTTTTAATTTGGTAGTGGAGACTGAACCCAGGGGTGTTCCACTTCTGAGTTACCTGGTGAGACCGTCAGCAACCTAGTTAGAGCCTGCTTAAAAATAAAAAATAAAATAGGACTTGGGGATAGCTTGGAGTAGAATGTACCCAAGTTCAATTCCAAGTATAACAACAGAAAAAGTAAAGTTCCTGATTTATCAAGAAGCACAATGCTAGCTGGGTGTGGTGGTGCTCACTTGTAATCCCAGCTCTTGGAAGCTGAGAGAGGAGGATGCAGATTCAAGGGAAGCCTCAACAATACTGGGAGGCTCTCGGCGAGGTCTCACTGAGTTTCAAAATAAAACATAAAATAGGGCTGAGGATGTAGCTCAGAGGTAGAGTGCCCCTGGACTCAATCCCTAGCACCACCACACACACACACACACACACACACACACACACACACACACACACACACACACTACAATGTTGTAGTGAACTGTTCTCAATAACAAGTTTTTGTTTGTTTGTTTTGTTTTGCAGTACTGGGGATGGAACAACCCACAGGCATTCTACCTCCAAGCTACACCCTGAGCCCAATTTTTATTCTTCATTTTTAAACAGGATCTCACTGAGTTGCGAAAGGCCTCTCACTAAGTAGCTGAGGCTGTCCACGAACTGCAATCCTCCTGTCTCAGCCTCCTAAACCCTGAAATTACAAGCATGAGCCACCATGCCCAGTTTAACAAGTAACAATTAAGTTATCACTAGATGGCACTATACTGGATAATTTTTCCTCCCCTCCCACCTTTCTTAAAATTTTGTATTTTGAAACAACTTCTCTATAAATTACCCAGGCTGGTCCTGTCTCAACTTCCCAACTACCCCTACAACTGGTAAGATCCAAACCAATTGATCAAATTTAAAAACTACTTTTAAGATTAAGTTACTCTTGCTTTTAAAGTTGTTTTTATGTTATGTAACGTACAACATAAAGCACTATAGGAATTTTATTTGCTTTTGAAGTTTTTTATGGCTTTAGAAATAAGTATGGCTGTTGGGCATGGTGGCACACAGTGCCACCCCCACACACACACAAATTAACTTGATTATATTATTGTTTTATTTTACATTACGCCATACTCCCCCCCCCCTTTTGTTTTTTGAGGTACTATGGATTGAACCAGGGGCATTTTACCTCCGAGCTACACACGCCATACTCCCCCCCCCCTTTTGTTTTTTGAGGTACTATGGATTGAACCAGGGGCATTTTACCTCCGAGCTACACCTCCGGTCCTAGCTTTTATTCTTTATTCTGAAACAGGGTCTCACTTAAGTTGCGTAGGGCCTCAAGAAGTAGCTAAAGCTGGCTGTGAATCTGCGATTCTCTAGTCTCAGCCTACCATGGTACAGGGATTACAAGTGTGTGTCACCACATCCAACTAAATTAAATATTTTCAAACTAATTTGATACCTTAAATAATTTTTCCTCTAAGTAGATCTGAATGTCATCTCTGATACAACAAATGAATGTATAAATATTAATTTATTTTTATTTTATGTATGTGTGTACTTATTTATTGAAATTGGGGATTGAACCCAGGGCCATTCTACCTGTGAGCTATACCCTAAGCCCTATTTTATCTTTTATTTGGAAGCAGGGTCTAGGTAGGTTGATGAGAGCCTCATTACTTGCTGAGGCTGTTTAAACAGGTGATTCTCCCGTCTCAGCCTCGTAAGTACTGGATCAGAGGTGTTCGCCACCACACAAGGCTCAGAAGCTGTGTAGGTGTGGTGTTGGTATGGGGAGCTTGGCTAAGGGGAAACTGCACTTCGCAGAACCCTCTTCCAGGCGGGGTGCTAGGCTAGGGCTGGCCACAAGAGGCGCTTGCTTGAGACCTGGAAGGAGGAATCTCAGTAGCCACCGCTCTCTCTAAGGTCATTTCTCTCTCTGTGATGGGGAGTTTCAGACACAGATGCTGGCAGGTTCGAGCCTGTCCTCAGTCTTCAGCTCCATGTTCTTTTTCAAACACTGAACCTACTGGTGAACAAGGGTCCCAGACCAATTACCAGATGTTTGGGGAAGACAGGGTGAGATTTCAAGAAATATTTCCTGATGGACTAGGTACATTCGAACTCTATAAAAATGCACTACGTGACTGAAGATCTCCTCAAACAGTAGCAGCTTCAGTGAATTGATGCTGTTCTCTTACTTCTATACAAACTGGCTTGTCTCAAATATTACATGATTTTTTTAGGAATAAAGCATATTGCAAGGCAGCTAGCCATCTACTTAACTACTCAGAGGTATTTGAGACTACAACATTTGAGCACGAACCAATGAGCTCCTCTTAGTACTTTTACTCATTTTGCATTAAAACCTTCAAGTATTTACAGCCACCTATCCTTAGTTAGCCAGACTCCTGAATCTTGAGAACCAACTACCAACATGGACCCTTGCTAAGACAAAATGCACTGAACCACAGTCCTAAACTTATTTGGATTCTGTCCTCCTTTTTTTGTGTGGTACTGGGGATGGAATCCAGGGGCATTCTACCTCCGTGCTACACGTCTAGCCCTATTTTTAGTTCTTTATTTGGAAAGAGAGTTTCACCAAGTTGCCAAGGACCTCAGCTTCCCAAGTACTGGGATACCATGCCCAGTTTCCACTCCTTTTCCAGGAAAAAAAATAATTTACTCAGCATCCTCTGGAAATCTACATCCTTAGAAAGATGCAGTGAGTCATTTGTGATCTTTTGTATCTTTATTTCATTCCGGGATCCCCATGAGGGCAGGGGGTGCTGTTAACACCCACTATGGGAATCTATACACTAGACCTAGTGCCAGAAACCAGGACAAGACAGACCCAGTAAATGTGAATTAAAAGAATTGAAGGGTTAGCTTCCTATCAGTACCAATGTGATGCAATTCCCCAACATCTGAGTTACCACAAAGTAATACAAACAAAACATCAAAGAAAGCAAGAAATAAAATCGCTGGCCCACTTCTGTGGGTAACAAAATAAGGTTCTATGTACTAAACTACTGGGTGACTGTTTCCATAGACATGGCTCCCGAACCCTTCCTGTAGCACTGAAGTATGAGCAAACTTGTAATCCCCGGACCCACAGGTAGCACTCTGTTTGTCAATGTGTTGCCACTATTTACAGAGGACTATCTGTTCTGGGAGTCTGTTTTTTTAGGATTCCAGCTCCCCTATGACACCGGTGATACAGCACAGATCCTGGTGTTGACATGAGCTAGTGTCATTCTGTCATGTTTAGAAAGATGAAAGCAGCTTTTCCAAGGTTTTACATCTAGTACAAGTCAACACCAGGATCTGAATCTGGATTCGGTCTGAATGTAGAACCTGATTCTCAACTATCAAATCATGGTCCATCCCCTCCCAGCTATTAGATCAGAAACTTGAGAATAAGGTCTGCAATTGACTCCTCTTTGTATCCTCCCCAAGCATGTCAACAATTACCTGTTGAGTAAATTTATTCAGAGGGAAAATGTTAGATGAATTGTCACTTCCTGTCAAAGAACAGTTCCTAGCTGGGCATGGTAGTGCACCCCTAAAATAACAGCTACTCTAGAGGTGAGGATGGAAGATCACAAGTTGGAGGCCAGCCTGGGAAGTTTAGTAAGAACCTGTCTCAAAATTAAATTTTAAGAAGGGCTGCAGATGTAGCTCAGTACAATCTCAGTACCCCAAGTTCAATCCCTAGTACTTTATTGCTATTATTGCTGCTGTTATTATTATTATTGTTCCAATTTAAATTAAAGAAGGCTATGTTTCATAAAACCTTAACAAGGGTACAAACAAGGAAGACAGAAACCAGTACCTAAGTAAACTAGAGTCAGACACCTACACCTCCTATGTCTCCCAGTCTTGAGGACTCAACTACACTACACAGGACGAGCACCTAAGAGGGTCAACCCTGCAGATGCTATATAGTCTATCGACTCTACTGACCTTCCTTCCCAAGCGAATACATGAAGCTCAGGTATCTGCCCCTCCTGGACCCACTGTAGTGAAACAGTCCATGTTCTAAGAGATGATCTATGATGGACAGTCTGTCATGCAAACAGTCCTCTGCCAGCCCCTAGAGAAGGCTTACACTGGGGTTTTGTCATTAATTAAATCCACATTTTCTCCAATGAAGACACCAGGTTCTGCTTTCTCTTGTCTGCTGCTAAGAATCCCTAGAAATACAAATCCTATCCATTCAGACTGAATTTTAAACACAATTATTCTCATGGCACTCAGTTATCACGATAGAGCTAAACACTAGGAGGACTCTCGGGAGGCTTTCCCCTCCACCTCCCCGCTGACCAGCAGTTCCTAGAGCCCGTCCGTTCTGCTGGGCCACTCTACCTTCAGTCCAGACCAGGCTGAGCTCTGCTCTCATCCCCTGCCATAGAGAGAAGTCCGCATCCCCCTGGGCTCTGGATTAATCCTCTGAGATCAAAGGCCTTCTCCTTAGCTGCGGAACCACACCAGAATGACTTGGATTCCCCCTCCCAGAATGTTCCCTCTCCCTGAGCCCTGCTGTCAGCCTTACTCCTGCTCTATTTGCATGGATTTTCATTCCCTGCTCAAAGTCAGTTTTTTTTTTTTCTACAACTCTGCCCAGAATCACCCACTCACCTGACTCAGCGAGAATCGCATATACTTTAAAAATAGTCTTTGCTGTCTTGAGCCTTAGTCTTTCTTTTACATTTGAATAAACAACAATGCAGGAACATTTGATTACAGTTTAAGTCCTTTGGCTTGGGGTAGCAAATGCCCTCTTTTGTCTATGACCTTCAGAATGAGACATTATTTCCTTTTTTTAAATTAATAAAGTCTGACCATTGAAAAGCCCCAAATTAGAGAAATTCTATACTTTGTGAAACACCCGGAAGCTAAAACACTGATATGAATCACTGGCAGATGTTGTAAAATTTTTTATTTCTACCATGTTCAAAAAAAATGTTTTTAAAGGCAGTGGGGGGAAGAAATACTTATCTATCCTCCATGGTTTGGGATTATGCGCTAAAGGAAGATTTGGGGACACTGTACAGCCCTTCTGATTGATGGTTCTCTGACCCACTCTGATGACCCTAGGGAACCTCCAAAGCTTCCACTGCGCCGAACCTGGCCCCGGGACTCTTCTTCCTTTAAACCCATTGCAAAAGTTGGCTTCGGAGAGTAACTTTCCAAAGTTAAAACCCAAGCCAGGCATGGTGGTGGTGCAACCCTGAAATCTCAGCATTTGAGAGGCTGAGACAGGAGGATCGCAGGCTCAAGGACAGCCTCAGTAAGTAGTGAGACTCTCATGAACCTAGCAAGACCCTGCTTCAAAATAAAAATATAAAATAAGGCTGGGGGAGTAGGTTGAAGGTAGAGTGCTCCTGAGTTCAATCCTCAGTACCAAAAAAACCAAAGTCAACACAGGCTTCAGACTTAGGGGCTCTCTAGCGATTGGTCACAGAATACAGAAGGAACTCAGTCCCCGTTGCTCTTGAAGCTCTCACAGCAAAGCATGAGCACAGATGCAGAGATAAGCTCAGCCTTGAAACCACACCAGAACCCGCTGGCCTGCTTCCATCAAGGTCCCCAGTTCTAGAAATAACCATTCTGTCCATGACTCTGGTTACTTTCTCAGGATCATCCACTCTAACAACCTTGCTACATCATTCTCACTGCTTAGACCTTCAAAGAAAAATGTTTCTCACTGGCACAGGATCGAGGACTCAAGACTGCAGAGAAACATTATAGATGAAAACAGCAGCAGCGCTTCAGCATGGCGAATCTCGGGTTGTAGCTTTTGGCTTCAAATACTATAGTCAGATTACTTGAATAACATTTTGGTTTTAGGAGATCCTTAAAAAAACAAGTGCTCGTCTATTTTTCATTTTTTGAAGTTTCTCCTTTTTTTATTTTGTGACTGATACAGAAACTCTAAGTTTGGTGTAAAAAATAGTATTTTCCTTCAGAAATCCATCCTACAAATCTATCAGTTTAGTTCTATGATCCACTCTGAAGATGAAATTGGAAAAATACACCAGACAACATTAAACAGCTATGTGAGGTGAATTAATTACAACAACCAATCCTCCACTTTGCATAAATATCTGATTCTGTCCTTAAAAGCTTAAATACTAAATAAGAACAGTCCAATGTCATGAAGAGTCTTGAACATTTGCTGGACAACAAGAAAACCTTAAAAAGCACGCCTCATTAAATTTAAAGCGAAGAGCCGGGCGTGGTGGCGCACGCTTGTAATCCCCGCGCTTGGGAGGCGGAGACAGGAGGATCGCACAGGTTCGAAGCCAGGGTGCTGGCTTAGGAGACCCTGTTTCCAAATAAAAAAGTACAAAAATAGGTCTGGGAGTGTAGCCTGAGATAGAAAGGTTTCCAGGAACCCCAGTACCACCAAAAAAAAAAAAAAAAAATTTAAAGCAAAGAGACTTGATTCTTTTAGAATGATATAATCAGAGATAGGACTACCCAAAGAACTGAAAGGTCATTAAAAAAAAAAAAGCGCTGCCTCTGGTGTCAGAAAGCTCAGGATACAAATACTGGTTCAGTTATTTGCCAGCAGTGTGACCTTGCTCAAGCTACTTAAGCTCTCTGAGATTCAGTTTACTCAGCTGTAAAATAAGAATAATAATATTGTCACCTAACAGAATTGTTAAGATCCAATGAGACAAGTGAAGTATTTCCCACCAATGCAGCTCCCAACACATGGTAAATGGGACATCTGTAAAAACAGGATTCCTTTCTTCTCTCTCCTCCATGTAGAGCAGTATGGTAGCTCTTGAGACTTGGAAATGATTGTGGAATCACTGTGTTCTTAGAAAAAAAAACTGTATTTGATTCATATTTCTACATCAAGTGTCCCTTAAGATTTTATGTCAAGCCGGGCATGGTGGTTCACACCTATAATCCCAGTACCTGGAAGGCTGAGACAGGTGGGTCACAGGTTCAAGGCCAGCCTCAGTAACTTAGTGAGAACCTGTTCCAAAATGAAAAAAATAATAATAAAACAGGGCTGGGGCTGTAGCTCTGAGGTAGATCACCCATGAGTTCAGTCCCCAACACCAAAACAAAACAAACAAACAAATAAACAAACAAACAAAAGGAAATCATGATACATGGTAAACAGATGAAACTTGAAGACACTATGCTAAGTGAAAGAAGCCAGTCACAAAGGAACCTCAAATGCTCGGAACCTCCTCTTACAGGAGGTTCCGAGAGTTAAGTAGACGTTAAGTAGGTGTAGCCTCTGAAGGGCGGGGAATGGAGAACGGATAGGGTTTCAGCTGGATAAGGGAAAAAGTTCTGATGATGGATAGTGATGGATACTCAACAATGAACATATCTAATACTAGAATTGCACACTTGAAAATGGTAAAGATGGTAAATATTATATATATTTGGGGGGGGAGCTGGGGATTGAACCCAGTGGCATTCTACCTCCAAGCTACTTCCCCAGCCCTACTTTTTTCATTTTGCAGAGGGTCTAAGTAGCTGAGGCTGGCTGCAAACCTGTGATCCTCCTATCTCAGCCTCCCAAGTACTGGGATTACAAGCATGTGCTACCATGCCCAGCTCTGTTGTGTATATTGTTTCTGGTGCAATACTGGGGTTTGAAACTATGAGTATTTTACTACTGAGCCCTTTTTTGTTTTTTAAAGAAGTGTCTTACTAAGTTGCTCTGGGTCTTGCCAAGTTGTTGAGGCTGGCCTCAAACCTGTCTTGGCCTCCTAAGTACTGGGATTACAGGTATGAGCCACCATGCCTGGCCTGGCTTATGTTATGCATTATTTTAAAACACATACACACACAACTAAAAAGTGCTAAGATATTTAAAAGAGTCATAATAAATTCTTTTGGAAAAAATAGTTATTAAAAAAAACAATCAATCATGTTGCAGTTTATCTGCTCCAGCTCCCAGGCCAGGGAAACTTCTAATGGGAGAAAAGCC
Organism: Muscardinus avellanarius; assembly: GCF_963383645.1. Lineage (NCBI taxonomy): Eukaryota > Metazoa > Chordata > Mammalia > Rodentia > Gliridae > Muscardinus > Muscardinus avellanarius. Next base: position 90,770,482 of record NC_137795.1, read on the forward strand.
AGATGGACACCACCATTCCCTGGGCTACCTGCTTTCCACCAGCCCGGCTCTCACAGATGGGATAATCCACTGCTGGGCTCAGTCCTCTCTCTCAACCTCTCCAATGGCTGCTCCAAGTGCTCACCATGTTTTCATGCCTTCGAACCCACCCATCTCCCACCTCTTGTGATGCCCTTATTTGATCATCTATTAAGGCAATTTCCCCCATCATTCTTTAGATCCAGTCTAAATCTAACTCTTCATAAACATCAGACACCCATGGCTCAGCCCCTGATCAGGAAGTTTCCACAATTTCTTCTTTCTACTTTTGGACTTCTCTTCTTTCCACCACCCACGGGAATTTGCTACCTTTGGTCTATTCTCTTTCCTGCTCTCCACGACACCGTGGGCAAGCGCATCCTGGAAGACTCCACTCAAACCCAGCCCTCCCAGACCTGCGGCCGAGGGGCTGCAAAGCCCCAGCTCAGGGCGTACGCGCGGCTGCCACATGCGCCACCCACAGCTGCACTATTTTGTTTCTTGCTCCCAAATCACCTGGAATGTCCACTGAGGTGCACAAGCTCAGGACCGCCGCCTCACGCAGGCACAGTCAGCCCAGATGCCCTGTGGCTCTCTCTGGCCATGGGTCTCCCAGGCCTCCCTCCCTGCCCAGTGACTACAGCCACACTGACAGTGCACCTCATTCCCTCCTTCATCCCACTAACGCTGAGGCCAGAAGCAGATGTTAGTAACGTGTTATAGAGGTCTAGCAATAGAGCAATTCCCAGACATTCCAGACACGGAGGGGCCCAGGAGTGCAGGGCAAGTGCGGGCCCGGGGAATGGAAGAGCTGATCAAAGCCGCTTCTAGGACTGATGATGCCCAAAAGGAAATGTCTGGAAAGAGGTGGGGACAGGACAAGCAGGAGACAGGAAAAGACATCAGTTAACCAAAGCCTGAGTCCTAGTAATGCAAGTCATGACAACACAACCTTTGTAAATAGACCCAGACCAAAACAAACATAAGACCTTTTTTCTTCCTCTCCCTCTCTCTCATACCCACAGACACAAAGCATAAGCTACTATCTATGTGATGAAATCTAAGACCCCACCAGCTGGCATGACTGCTCCGTGTGGAGCCTCCTGTCACGGCGCTCCTGCAGTCCCTCCTCGCCATCCCCTGGCCCTGCTCACCTCTTCCTCTGCTCACCTCTCATGCCAGGATACGCCACCTGAGGCCACCTGGTTTATTCAAAGATGATATTATGGAGACAATCACAGCTTTCTGTCCTAAAAGGAACTTACCTACAGCAGTTCTTTTATGACAGCGTAAAGACTACTCTTGAATTTGGAACCCCAGTAATTACCACCATTTGTGGCTTAGTTTCTTTAAGTCTTTAGCAGATCCAACTTTTTTTTTCTTAAAAGAAAAACAACTCGCCAGGCGTGGTGGCGCACACTTGTAATCCCCGCGCTTGGGAGGCAGAGACAGGAGGATTGTGCAGGTTCGAAGCCAGTCACGCGCGCTGGTTTAGGAGACCCTGTTTCCAAATAAAAATGTAAAAATAGGTCTGGGCGTGTAGCCCGGAGGTAGAAAGGCTTCCAGGAACCTCAGTACCACCAAAAAAAAAAAAAAAGAAAGAAAAACAACTCTATCAGAAAATAATAATAATAATAATAATAATAATAATAATAATAATAATAGTCACACGATGCAGTAAAGAAAATTTGGACTGACTTTTTAGGGATTTCTAGTATTTGACTATACATTTCCCTGGTCCACTTAGTCTCAACTCCTCAAAGAAACCTCAGAATACATTAAACAGTTACATAATACATAAGAAAACCTAAAATTTTTTTTTTTTTTTTTGCGGTACTGGGTGTTTTTGCTCTTTATTTTACAAAAATTTGAAAACTAATTAAATACATAAACAGGTACATAATGCAAAAGAATACTAAATAATGTTTCAAATTTGTCAGTTGCTGTTTTAATCATATCTAGTATGCATTTATTGCAAGTTTAGTTAACAAAACACAAACAAGAGAGTCATGTTTGAAGGCGGAAGGTAAAGGCAAGGAGAAATAGGTAGCTGCTGGTATGGGATCGTGGCCTTACAAGTTACAGAGGAGGACAGACAGCCAAAAGGAGCACGTGAAGTCAAAAACAGAGTAAACTGATTTTACTTACAGTTAACAGATCCCCTGCAAACAAGTGAGGCAAAGATCCTCTTTCATGCCCCTCCATCCAAGAACTGAGCAGAAGCGCCATTTCTGGGGCGCTTGGTAGAGCTGCAGGGAGGCGAGGAGATGCGAGATCTCGGCAGCTATACGGTGAATGGCATGCCAGCCACTCATCCTCCCACCTCCAGCACTTTTTCAAAAGTTAATCATCGAATTAAATGTTATAATTCAATTTCCAAAACTGTTCTACTCCACTTCAACTGCTGTCACCTGCGATCATCCTGCAGGCAGATGCATTCATTCCAAACATCCTTCTCTGCAGATCCTGCAGCCGCTGATGCCCTTAATCACGCTCTCCGATGCTACAGATCCGGCCCCCACCCCCGCCATGCTGCAAACCCTGATGTGTCCCAAAGGCCTGGTCCTCCGGGCTCTGATCTGTCTACTTGGCCCTTGAAAATTCCAACCATCACTGCTGGGGTGGCAAGACAGTGCCTCTCCAGCTGGACCTTGGTTGTGAATTTCAACTCCCCAGGACGTCCCCCTTGAATGTCCACAACCAAACAAGCACCCATAGCCCCTCCCTCGAGACTGGTTCACCTTCCCGGCTGATCCTGCCTGAGGGTTGTGTGTCACACGTTTTACCTTCCTCCGCCCCTCATCCTTCTGCTGCATACCCCTTTCCAGGTGCCCCACCTCTCTCCTTTTGCTGCATCCAACAAACGGGGCTGCTTGATTATCTCACTGGGGTCTACCTCCCATTTCTCCTTTGCTTCAATTCAGCTTTGACCCTGCTACCAGCTTCATCTTCCCCTGGATACCATGTTTATTTCCCTTTTCAAAATTATACCATCCCGAGCCAGGCATGGTGGCACACACTTGTAATCCCACCATTCAGGAGGCGGAGACCTGAGGATCGTGGACAGCCTCAGCTACTTAGCGAGGCCCTTTGCAACTCAGTGAGACCCTGTTTCAAAAAATAAAGACTAAAAAATAGGGCTGGGGGTATAGCTCGGAGGTAGAATGTCCCTGGGTTCCATCACCAGTATCACACACGTACCAAAAAAAAAAAAAAAATTATACAGCCCTCTTCTTCTTTAGAACACAATTCAGCATGGTGGTTTAAAATCAGTACCCAGACTTCTTGACAGTCCTCTCTTAGAAAGGCAAAACCTAGTGCCCCTCCTCTTGAATGTGGACTGAATTCACAACTTGCATGGAAGAACAGAAGAAGGAACCGAAGGTGGCGAGACTGCGTATGTGGTTTCCAAGGCTACCATCACACAGGGCGTTGGCACTTCTGCCTTGTTTCCTTGGATCAAACAACTTGAGATTGAAGCTTCTACGGAGAGTTTCGGGCAGGGAGGAACTGAGGCATCAACTTAAAGAGCCACAAGAGCGCACCATCTTGGGGAGCGGCCTCCAGCCCCATATAAGCCCTTATTTTTTGGTGGTACTAGGGATGGAACCCTATGGAACCCTTCTACCTCTGGGCTACACTCCCAGACCTTTTTTTTTTGGAAACAGGGTCTCTTAAACCAGCACAGCTGGCTTTGAACCTGCGCCATCCTCCTGTCTGCCTCCCAAGCATGGGGATTACAAGCGTGCGCCACCACGCCTGGCACTAGCATTCTGACTTTAACATCTGCCGAGACCCCAAGCTCAACATAACCATGTTGAGCTCCCAAATCCCGGACTCCCAGAAATTGGTATTTTCCCTATTGTTTTGTTTTTGTGGTGCTGGGCATGGAACCCAGGAGCGTTCTAACCCCAGGCTATACTCCCAGCCCTTTTTTGAAAAAAATTTGAAACAAGGTGGTCTCATTAGGTTGCTGAGACTCCCACTACTTGCTGTTGAGGCTGTCCCCTTGTCTCAGCCTCCCAAGTACTGGGATTACAAGTGTGTGCCACCATGCCCAGCAGTATTTTTAAATGTATGCAAATAAACATATATCTAATTTCCAGAACTATATTATTATATTGTGGTTATTTACATAGAAGTTATGACCTCTGTTTTGTGTGTGTGTGTGTGTATGTGTGTTTGTGTGTGTGTGTGTGTGAGAGAGAGAGAGAGAGAGAGAGAGAGAGAATGAGAATATGAATGAATTGTTGAGCCCAGGCTTCAACAGCCCAGGGCTTCACATGTGCTAGGCAGATTTCTACCTCTGAGCCATGCCACCAGCCCTGACTATCTTTATATTCTCCATGTTCATGGACACATAGGACACAGATTTTAATTATGATTAACTTTTATAAGGTTGCTTTTTTTTTTCTTTTTTGCTATACTGGGGATGGAACCCAGGGGCATTTTATTATAAGGTTTCTTTAAAGAAAGCCTTGAAGATCTTAGAACAATGAACACATATAGTAGAGTTTAACTTTAAAAGGTTATAAAATATTTTCAGAATATAATTTAGCAGCATGTTATTATCCCAAAATCCACATGGTCTAAGGGACCTACTTGATAGATACAATCACATAGCCATGCAAAAACATAAATGCATGGCCTAGATTCCCTACAGCATCATTTAGAAAGAAATATGAAAAACAACATAAAATACAGTAATAAGAGAAAAAAAAGGGCACAATAGAATGCCACAGGTCCACTTTTTAAAATGCAGTAGGTCAATGTGTACTAAGACCCCACTGAGACTCCCTTGAACTAGTAAGCCAGTCATGGTGGCACATGCTTAGAATCCCAGTATTTAGGAGGTTGAGACAGGAGGATCGCACAGGTTTGAAGCCAGCCTCAGCTATTTAGCGAGGCTCTCGGCAACTTAGTGAGAACTTGTTTCCAAATAAAATATAAAATAGGTCTGGGAGTATAGCCCAGAGGTACAAGGCCCCTGGGTTCCATCTCCAGCATCACACACACACATACACACACACACACAAATTCAAGTTGCACAAAGAAAATAAAATAATTATTAAAAATAAAATTAGCCGGGTGTGGCAGCGCACGCTTGTAATCCCCGCACTTGGGAGGCTGAGACAGGAGGATCGCACAGGTTCGAAGCCAGGTTCAGCTATTTAGTGAGGCTCTCGGCAACTTAGTGAGTCCCTGTTTCCAAATAAAAGTATAAAATAGGTCTGGGAGGTAGTATAGCTCGGAGGTAGAAAGCCTCTGGGTTCCACCCCCAGTACAATAAATAAATAAATAAATAAATAAATAAATAAATAAATAAATAAATAAATAAATAAAAATTTAGGGCTGGGCACAGGCTCAGTGACAGTGTTTGGCCAAACAGCCCTCAAGTGCTCTGCAGGGGACGCACTGAGAACACTGTGTCCCGCACGGCCTTTCTACCAAAAGCACAAAATCTCAATATAACCTCATAACCTCAAAGAAACATCAAACAAACCAAGAGTGAAGGACGTTTTGCATAATGATTGACTAGCCCTCTTCAAAAATGTCAATGCCATGACACGCAGAGAAAGACTACATACAGGAATGTCCAGATAAAAGGAGACAAAACATAATGGGAATTCCTCACATAAAGGCACTGTGGAGATAAATGGCAAATCTGCATAGGGCCTATGTTGTTACCATCAATGCTAATTTCATGATTTTTTTTTGTGTGTGTGTGGTACTGGGGATGGAACCCAGGGGCACTCTGCCTCCAAGTTACACCCCAGCCCTATTTTTTTAGTCTTTTTATTTTGAAACGGTCTCACTGTGTTGTGAAGGGCCTCACTAAGTAGCTGAGGCTGTCCATGAACCGCGATCCTCTGGTCTCTACCTCCCAAATGCTGGGATTACCAGGCCCGGCCCTAATTTCATGATTTTCAAAGACAATAAACTTAATAAGAAAGGGGGGAAGTAAGATATTATATATGCTATTCTTTACCATGCTAGTCCCTAAAAGTTATACGTACACATATAAGTTATAGATTCCCAACTTTATTAGCTACAGCCCTGCTTTTAGGAAACAAAATTACTCAGCACCACACTTGGCACTCCTGCTGCCCCCCAATTTTTATTCAACACCTCCCAGTTGCACTGGAGGCAGTCCCATCCCTCTGACCACTCCAGTGCCCCCCCCCAGGTGGTATCATGAACTCTGGAAATCTGTGAAAGATAACTTTCTAAGCAGGAAAGATAGTGAGGCCACAGACTGATGAACAGTGGTAAATTACTCCTAAGGCAAGGATCTGGGAAGTGAATATAGAAATGGGAGATTAAAACAAAAGTTTTACACTCCAGCTTTACACTTAGAAAATAAACTACTGGCATTGTGGGAGATTACTATCTTTCAATGCTTTTTACTGTTTTTCAAATGCAAACTATACATTTAACAAAAACTTTGCTTAACCAAAAAAAAAAAGAAATTATTTTGCTTAATACAAATGACTTCAGTTTCATACCAGTAATCTCATGTTAACAACACTATTTGTGGAGAGTAAAAACAGAAGTTTATAAAATGATTTCTTTTTTTAAAAAAATAGAATATAGTCTTTAAAAACTTTGCATACTTGCTCCAGCAGGCAAGTTTAACTATGTTCACAACACTGTAGTTCACAAGAGAAATATCAAGCAGCAGCAAAAAGAAATAACATGTGTCATACATGCACAATGGGCAACTACACAGCAATGAAAACTAATAACTACAGCTGTGCACATCAGCATGGTTAAACCTCGAAACCTTAATGTTGAGTGCACCAAGAAAGATATGGGTAGAGGAATCCAGTATGATTCCTCTGCATGAAGGTCAAAGACATGCAAAACTAAACCTGCTACTCAGAGTTATGTATGGAATTTTAAAAAACACAAAGAGAGTGCCGGGCATGGTGGCACATGCTTGTAATCCCAGCATTTGGGAGGCCGAGACAGAAGGATCACAGTTCATGGACCACTTCAGCTACTTAGTGTGAGGCCCTTTGCAACTCAGTGAGACCCTGTTTCAAAATAAAGACTAAAAAAATAGGGTTGGGGGTGTAGCTTGGAGGTAGAATGCCCCTGGGCTCCATCCCCAGTACAAACAAAACAACAAAACAAAACAACAGCAAACAAAACAACAGCCGAGTGTGGTGGCGCACACTTGTAATCCCCCAAGCAATCAGGAGGCTGAAACAGGAGGATTGTGGTTTGAGGACAGCCTCACCTATTTAGTGAAGCCCTCTGCAACTCAGTGAGACCCTCTTTCAAAAATAAAAAATAGCAGGTTGTGGTGGCGCACGCTTGTAATCCCTGGGCTTGGGAGACTGAGACAGGAGAATCACACAGGTTCTAATCCAGCCTTAGCTACTTAGTGAGGCTCTCAGCAACTGAGACACTGTTACCAAATAAAGTATAAAATAAGTCTGGGAGTTTAGCCCAGAGGTAGAAAGCCCCTGGGTTCCATTCCTGGTGCCAAAAAATTAATTAATTAATTAATTAATTAATTAATTAAATTAAAAATAAAAATAGGGCTAGGGGTGTAGCTCGGAGGTACACTGCCCCGAGTTCCATCCTTAGTAATGCAATGTGTGTGTGTGTGTGTGTATATATATATGTAAACAATGGCGTGAGTAATCCATATCTGAGGACATTTGTTTACTCTGCAAAGGCCACTGACAAAGGGCTTTCCCGAGGCTGCAGGGGGACCAGTAATTTGCTATTTTCTAAATTGTATCAATGTTCATTTGTATTATTATTCTTTAAACTACATATGCATAATATGGACTTTTGCAGACATAAAATTGCAATGTTTTAAAAGCTTTATAATGAGTAACTGTAAAATGACACTCAAGGTATTCCAGATTCTTTTCCACTTACCTGATGGGAGTTTTCTTAAATAAGAATTAACCAACCCACCACTGGCTGAAAGGGCACCTTCCACCGTGGAAGCTTTCATCATCACCTTTCTTGAGTTTTTGGCTGACAAATAATACCTTATTTGTTATAGTTAAAGCAAAATGTACAGATGGCAAAATCTCCAAAACTGCCAGGACAATAAGACTGCAAGTTCTTCAAAAATCACCCTCTGTGTGAAATATTTATTCCTCGAATATGTACATGCGTAATCATGTACACATGTATATATGCATACATATATCTGGATGTGAATGAATACAAATACACATAAACTTCCACAGTCTGCCTGCTGAAAGTGTTCTCATACCATTTTCCAAGAAAAAGAACCCAGCCAAGTATGGTGGTGCACACCTGTTATCCTAGTACTCTACTCGGAAGGCGGAGATAGGAGCAGCCCAGGTTCAAGGACAGTCTTAGCAACTTAGCGAGACCCTATCTCTAACACAGAAAATAAAATAGGGCTAGAGGTATAGCTTGGAGGTAGAATGATGCCCCTGGGTTCAATTCCCAGGCCCCCAGGAAGGAAGAGAGGGAGGGAAGGAAGGACTGACAGTCCAAGACAGACCAAAGAAATGGTTGGTTTCTGATGGGACAGGCAGTTACAGAATGATCCTTGAGGGATCACTGCTTGGTGTAGAGAGTTTGCCTGGCATGCCTGAGGCATGATCCCCAGCACCACAAAAAGAAAAAATAGTAATATTTGGACACTTGTAATGTCGAAAGCAAAGGAGAGCCCCAAATGCAACAGTAACAATAACCCCCAGGAGCAGCAGCAGCAGCAGCAGCCGCCGCCGCCAGTGTATGGGGCCAAATAAAAGGAGCCAGCTGGGCGGGGCACCCTCAGCCAAAAGTGGGGCAAACTGAACAACAAAATGTCTGCGTGCTCTCCTGAAGCATAAACCAATGGGAAACAGGAATTCACGAATACATGCTCAGAAAAATAGGCAAATAAGTGTAATATTTGGATGATGTTAAAAGTGCCCCCCGTAGATGGCTTATTAGTTGCAAAGGAGGAACAGAACAGTAATCATAAAATGGAAGAATCAGATGACATCTTGCCAGTGATCAAAATGATTACCACCAGAGAGGGACAGGACAGCCCGTCCTCGCAACTTCACAGCCTGAGAAACAGAGCGCCACCTATGCAGCAACCTAAACCCATTATGCGCGGAGGCCTCAGACAGACACTCCTATTGTCATTAGAAAAGCGTATGATGAGTATTATGTTCTTTAATCTGAGCGGGTGTGGGGACTTGGGAGGCTGAGACAGGAAGAGCGCAGGTTTGAGGCTAACCTTAGTGAGAGCCTCAGTAACTCAAGTGAGACCCTGGCCCAAAATATATCTTAAAAAAAAATAAGGCTGGGGCTATAGCTCAGAGGTAGAATGCCCCTGGGCTCAACCTCCAGTTAAAAAAAGAAAGAAAAATCAATATGACAAAAGAAATACTCCAGATTAAAAGATATTAGACCTAGCCAGGCATGGTGGCTCATTCCTGTAATCCCAGTATTTGGGAGGCTGAAACAGGAGGATCGCAGGTTCAGACCCCTCATGAACTTAATGAAACCCTATTTAAAATAAAAAGAAAACAGGGCTGAGGATGTAGCTCAGAGATAAAACACCCCTGGATTCAATCTCTAGTACCACCATCAATCAATCAATAAGTAAATAAGCAAATAAATAAAAATATTTAAGATGTGAAATTATATGCTGCCGGGCGTGGTGGTGCACGTTTGTAATCCCAGCATTTGGGAGGCTGAAACAGGAGAATCACAGTTCGAGGACAGCCTCAGCTATTTAGTGAGGCCCTTTGCAACTCAGACCCTGTTTCAAAATAAAGAATAAATATAGGGCTGAGGGTGTAGCTTGAAGGTAGAATGTCCCTGGGTTCCATCCCAAGTACTGCAACAACAACAACAAAAAATTAAATGCTATATCTGATTCTAGAGTGGGGAAAAATACCATTAAAAAACTTTATCACATCAGCTTAAAAAAATTACAACATGAACAACAGGGTGTCTGTTCATGTTTGTTTGTTTTTTATGATACTGGGGATTGAGCCCATTGCTGAGGCTGGCCTTGAATGGGTGATCCTCTTGTCTCAGCCTCCAAAGTATTTGGATTACAGGCATCCACCATCCACCATGTCTGGCAATATGACTCTTTAAACATGTATGAATTGGACATGGTGGTGCACGCTTGTAATCCCAGTACTTGGGAGACTAATACAGGAGGATCAGAGGTTTGCAGCCAGCCTCAGCAATCTGTGAGGCCCTCTGCAACTTAGTGAGATTCTGTTTCAAAATAAAGAATAAAAAAGCTGGGGTATAGCTTGGAAGTAGAATGCACGGGGGGGGGGGCCTTTAAACTCCAGTTCCACTAAATAAATAAATAAATAAATAAATAAAGTATAAACTGGTTGCTGTGGCTCAAGACCCACCAATTCAATTCATTCAATATATGTTCTACCAGATGACATTTTCTTTTTTTTTTTTTTTTTTTGGTGGTACTGGGGTTCCTGGAAGCCCTCCTTCCTCCGGGCTACACTCCCAGACCTATTTTATATTTTTGAAACAGGGTCTCTTACGCCAGCACGGCTGGCTTCGAACCTGCGCGATCCTCCTGTCTCCGCCTCCCAAGCGCGGGGATTACAAGCGTGCGCCACCACGCCCGGCCCAGATGACATTTTCTATATATTAAGTCATGTTATAGTAGCAATGCTGTTTCTTCAGGCAATAACTGCACTGCAGTTAGAGGGGAAAGTCCTCTTGGCCAGTATTTATATAGAGATGAGATGTCGAGCTGGCTACAACTTACATTCACACACTTGGGCAAAATACTACATACATCTCCACATTTGGTTGGAAACACATACAGAGCATGTAGGTGAATACCACAAAATGGTAACAATTGTTGAATAGATGAAAGGTATAGAGGGTGTACAGGTGTTCACAGTACTATTTCTCTAAAGATTTGAGTTTTTCAAATAAATCCCCCCATTTCCAAGGACATATTCCAAGGAGACCTCCTCATCTGACACCTCGAAGCACACGCTGGCCGTTTCCCAACTCCCGCATCTGCATCCTCCCTAGCGGTCTGCAGACATTCTCAGCTCCTGGTCCTTCGGGCACGCTCCCTGTGGCTTCCCGGGCTTCAGCCCGCTCTCCGTGCCTGCTTGCCTGCAACACCCTCTGGGCTCTCAGACATTTACACCTCTCGCTCCATGGCCGGTGCACTGCCACTCCCCTAAGGAGTGATGCTGGGTGGAAAATGCCCTACATGAATAATTCTTTTGTAACTCCCACAGCACCGGGCTCAATGCTACCCACATAATAGGTGTTCAAGAAGTGTTTACTCAAAGAGTGGGTCACTTACACAGCTAAAGAAGGGCATGAGAACAACGAGGAAGGGGGCGCCGAGCTCACGTGACAGCCTGCTCAGAAAACACCTCCAGCGTCCCAGCTTCTTCTCCAGTACTTGTAAGGCCACTCATCTTTCCTATCCTCTCGATTGTAGTACCTGCCTTCTTTCTCTGCCACAAACTGCCAAATTCTCCTACTGAGAATGGGGAAAAAACTGTTCCACAAGAACAAACAAAGCAACTCTCAAGCCCAAAGCAGCAAAATTCTTTTAAATTTTACTTTTATGATAACATTACTCTCTAAGACTGTATGAAAGTATAAAAGGCCGGGCATGGTGGTGCACGCTTGTAATCCCCACGCTTGGGAGGTGGAGACAGGAGGATGGCGCAGGTTTGAAGCCAGCCACGCTGGCTTGAGACCCTGTTTCCAAATAAAAAAGTATAAAAAATAGGTCTAGGAGTGTAGCCCAGAGGTAGGAGGGTTTCCAGGAACCCCAGTACCCCCCCCAAAAAAAAGAAAGAAAGTATACAAGTTTGAAAAGAGCGTCTCTGAATGACCTGCTGTCTGTGGAGAGTTCCTGCACAGCCCCCTCCACCAGTTTGAAGCTGGGAAGCCTGTCTCTGGACATGCGCTCACTTCAGGTGACAAAGACGTGAGGGTAGAGACACAATCAACATGTTGAAGCAGACGGCCTGCTTCTCACAGCAGCAAACATTGGAAGAGAAAAAACAGGAATGATGTCACTTAAGACACAAACTTCAATCACAGGAATGCACAACAGGAAGAAGCTAAAGCTATTTTCTCACCTGAGAATGACATAGACCAGGGAGGGATCTTCGAGCTTAAACACCTACTCCAACATCTCAGAGATAAGAAATGCCTAAATCAAAACTACTTTAGAACTCACACATCCTTCTCATACTCTTCTGCCCATTTTACATCTAAACCTTCTAACTTTGACTTTCTGGATAAAGACGTGGAACGCCTAACTGTGAGCAACTGTCTCATCTATAAAATAGGACTGGATTCAATGAGCTCTGCAGGTGTTACAGCTAGACTGTACTCTGACCCTCGTCATTGCCATTAGTAATAGTTTATACTTAACATAAATCTGTCATTTATTTATTTATTTATTTATTTATTTATTTATTTACTTTTGAAGGTACTGGGGATGGAACCCAGGAGCCCTCTACCTCCAGGCTATACTCCCAGACCCATTTTAATTTTTTTTATTTGGAAACAGGGTCTATTAAGCCAGTGGAGGCTGGCTTCAAACCTGCGTGATCCTCCTGTCTCAGCCTCCGAAGAGCAGGGATGACAAGCATGTGCCACCACGCCCAGAAAATTTGTCCCATTTTTAAACCAAATTGTTGCCACTTAAGCAATTTAAACATTACTTTAACCCCCAAAATATTTTTGTTTACCAAATTTTCAAGCATAGAATCCTGGAATATATTACGTACATGATTATTATTACTTAAATTTTGGTAGACTGTTCTTTAAATTTCCATCTGAAACCTACTTAAATGCCTACTGAAATAGCCAAATGAGCTTAGAAAGTTACACATTCATATGCATTTTCAATTCAACATGAAATTATGCTAGTGAAACATTTAAAAGTTGGAGATGGTGGGACGTGGTAGTGTACACCTGTAATTCCAGTTCTTGGGAAGCTGAGACATGAGAATCACAGGTTCAAGACCAGCCTCAGCATATTAACGAGGCCTTCAGTAATTTAGCAAAATCCTGTTTCAAAATAAAAAATAAAATAGGGCTGGGGCTGTAGCTCAAAAGTAAAATGTCCCTGGGTTCCACTGCCAGTAACACACACACACACACACACACACACACACACACACACACACACTACAATTTAAAAGGGGCTAGAGATACAGCTCAGTGGCAGATCCCTTGTCTAGCATGTGTGAGGTCCTTGGCTTGATCCCTAGCACCACAAAAACAAACAAAAACATTAAGCTGTTCAGAAATACCGTGTATCAGCATGGAATTTTATAAACTACAATGACCTTAAACATCAGAGTAGAAGTTGTCTTTAGTTTGGGGCTGCCATTAGTCAGTCTAAGAAAAGTACTGTGGAAAATACAGGATGTTATGAGGCTATCAGTGCCGGGAATGGGAAAAGTCAAAGGAAAAAAAGAGAAATAGAAAATAACCCACAAAGAAAGAAAGTTAGGAAATCAAGGGATGAATGCAAAAACAGAATAGGGCTGGGGATAAAGCCCAGTGGTAAAGTGTTTGCCTAGCGTGTGTGAGGTCCTGGGTTCGATTCCCAGTACCACAAAAGAAAGAAAAAGGGAATAAACAAGGAGAAAAATGGCCAGATGCTGGCTTGCCAGGGTGCCAGGGCCTAACAGGATCCCACAGAACTTTCAGATAGATTCCAGACACTTTTAAGAGTTGTCACTTGTTTTCTTTTGTTGAGCTTGGACAGTGTTCTCCGAGGGGACATGTTTACTTCTGCTTGCTCTTAGACTCTGTGGAAGATCAGGAAGATTCTAACACACAAAAGCAGCCAGAGTCCACAATCCAAAGTATGCTAGGTGGTTTACCTGCAAGCTCCACACGTTCCCCCTAAGTCATCTTGCCAGAGCTTAGAGCTCTCACTCCCAAAGAGCACGGTGATTCGAAGTATTTTCAGTAAGTGAAAGGTATATGTATATGACTCCAAGTCCTTGCTTGGAAACAAGTGCTAGCCTCCAATGACAGCAAAATGCAGCAGAGCACAGGCGCTTCCAGGCAGCTCTTGGGTACCACTGTGGTTTTCCTCAAGAATGTAGGGCTGCTTTCTGGGTTAAGGGGCTGGAACCACTTAGATACACAAGAAACCAGTATATCATGCCACCACCATGTCCCACACACAAAAGCAAACACCCTGCACTTGTTACAAGATGATCACTTTAAGCATTTTAGAACAATTCTATTGTTTAAAATCCCAGAGGTTCTTTTTTTGCTTTTTTCTTTTTACTCTGGATTTAACCCAGGGTCATTCTACCTCCAGCCCTATTTTATTTTTTGTTTTTAAACAGGGTCATACTAAGCCGGGCATGGTGGCGCACACTTGTAATCCCCATGCATGGGAGGCAGAGGCAGGAGGATCACACAGGTTCGAAGCCAGCCACGCTGGCTTAGGAGACCCTATTTCCAAATAAAAAATATAAAATAGGTCTGGGAGTATAGCCCGAAGATAGAAGGGTTTCCAGGAACCCCAGTACCACCAAAAAAAAAAAAAAAAAAGTTAAACAGGGTCGTACTAAGTTGCAGAGGGCATCACTAAGTAGCTGAGGCTGGCCATGAACCTGTGATCCTCCTGTCTCAGCCTCCCAAGTACTGGGATTATAAACATGTGCCACCATGCCCGGCAGTTCTGATCTTTTATTTTTGAAAAACATACATCTTTCCGGGTGTGGTGGCACACGCTTGTAATCCCAGCACTTGAGAGGCTGAGACAGGAGGATCGCACAGGTTCAAAGCCAACTTCATCTATTGAGTGAGGCTCTCAGCAACTTAGTGAGACCCTGTTTCCAAATAAAATATTAAATAGGTCTGGGTGTAGAGCCCAGAGGTAGAAAAGCCCCTGGGTTCCACCCCCAGTTACCACAAAAAATAAATAAATAAATAAATAATAAATAATAATAATAAGAAGATAGCAAACTCCTCTGTTCTTTGTAAAGAATCAGTAGCAGAAGGAATCTCAACTTAGAATTCTTAGAACAAACGGGAACTAGAGTATTTTTCCCGTGAAGGCAATAGAAGCATATAAACACATTAGCAGAGTAAACTGTTTTCTCAAACAAAAGCCAGAAATACAAATTTCAAAGATAAAACCTAAAGAACAGTTATGAATGGCATATATAAACTTAAAACATTTCATATATTCACATGTCACTTGTTGCTATCAAATAACCTGCATTTTCAGTCTATAAAGATGCTGAAATGTGAAGAGCCACCACAATTCTTTTGTGACAGAGACTGTATAAAGTATTGAAATGTTCTGAAAAGTTACAAAATACGAAAAGAAAGACACTAAGGCAAAGATAGTTAAGATCTAGCCATCTGCCCGGCGTGGTGGCGCACACTTGTAATTCCAGCATTCAGGAGGCTGAGACAGGAGGATTGTGGTTCGTGGACAGCCTCAGCTACATAGTGAGGCCCTTTGTAACTCAGTGAGACCCTGTTTCAAAATAAAGAATAAAAAATAGGGCGGGAGGTATAGCTCAGAGGTAGAGTGCCCCTGGGTTCCATCCCCAGTATTGAGAAAAAAAAAAAAATCAAGTGACTTTAGTCCAGCAATAACTAAACTCTCTGAAAACAAAGAAAAAATTAAAAACTCACAGGTTTTTAAAAAGTGGACGACATGTGCAATGAATGTATGATGCATCAATATAAAACCAGAAAGCCAAAACAATTGCCAATGGCCTTGACAATGGGCAGATAAGTAACTGGGCGTAGCAGTGAACAGAACAAAAATATTCAGCACATACTAACAAAAACTGCGCTGGGAACCAGCCACAAACGCTCAAGGTCACGGCCACGTAAAACTGTGCAGGATAAAAGATCTAAAGAGATATATATATTTTTTAATGAATTGTGCAAGAAAATAGCAAAAGAGTTAGCAGGTTCCCAGAACCTCCCCTAGTGGCTGAAACACCACTAAACAGATGCCCTAAGAAGTGGGCCACTTCCTGCTGGGAGGTGAAAAACACCAGAATCTTCCAAGTCCAGCAACCGTTCCAGAGTGGAGGCTTCCAGTTCAACTGCTGCCTCCACCCCAAAGTAGATGGCACAAGGGTGTCCCTGTGACCCAGCCTCATTCCACAAGGAAGGAATTAGAAGGACAGCCACTCCAGTGACAGTCTAACTCAAGTCCTAGATCCACTCACCCTGGGCCTTAAGTGCACACCCCTACAGCGAGACCCATCTCTATTAACAGGCATCTTCCCACGCGATAAAACACTAGAGTGAGTGTCTGCGGCCTTGCCACCACGTCCATGAACTCCATCCAACAACTGAGGGCCAGGAAGACCCTTCTCCATCTCAGCACCCAGGGCCCCACCATAATGGGAACTGGAGAGTACAGTATCCATAAAATATCCCCTACCCCGAACGCAAGAAGAGAAAATCACTGTCACAGTGACCAACACAATTCTACCTCAATAAAAAAGAGCAGTCATAGCACAAAAAGAGAACTTCTGACGGGAAAAGAAAAGTGTGGAGAAAGGCCCATAGAGGAAGCCCACAGGGAGGCTTCAGCCTCCAGAGGATGCATGCCTGGCAGAGGGAGAAACAAACCTCAGAGGTTGGAAGAAAAGAACCGAAAGAGAGGTGAAGGGACACAGACAGATGTTCCCACTTAAGTGTGGGTTTTATTAAATGTAACAAAAAATATTGTGTCTTTAACATGTTAACTCTCTATAAAGCAGAGGAGGCTTTTTAACTCCCCCATCCCCTCTGCCCAGTAATTGGGGATTGAACCCAGGTCCTAAGGAAGAGGGCAGAGGGACCAACTCTAGGAAGGACTAGGGGAGGGGATCACACAGCTGTGCCCAGACAACTGGCTCAGTGGTCCCAGCACTCAGACTGCCAACCCCACCCTAGCCCCAAAGTGTCCAGAGAATTCAACACAGTTTCACAGATTTAATTGCAAAGATTATGTCACAGATATCTGAGTCAAGGAATGACTATATTTCAGTCTCTAACACACACACACACACACACACACACACACACACACACACACACACACTGCAGATCTCAGTAGCAAATCACTTGTCCTTCTTTTCAAAGTAATAAACAGAACAAAACCTAGGGCTGTCTCCATGAAACAGTCTAAAATCAATTACATGCCAAGTAAATCAACTCCAAGACTTTGACGTTCACCCCTTTCATAAAAGCAGTTTGAAAAGATAGAATTTCAAGACAAAACTAAAACTTATAGAAGTGAAAAGCAGCCAGCCCCACGGCTTCCGCCCAGCTCTGTGGCCTGTGCTTTGTGAACGATTTGTTTCCTAATCCATAAAACACACGCAGAAACGGTCATCAGAGGTGCCTTCCAGAAACTTGACTTAAACAAGCTAACGATTATTAAAGCTGTCTAAAAATATAAGCACTGCATAAATTCTGGACATAACTTTGGAAAGCTTTCGATTTAAGTCAAATAATAGTATCTGGTGACATTTACTGGAAATAAATTTTTTAAAATCATGAATGTATTATTTTCTAAACAAAGAAGCCTGTGCTAGTAACTGGTCTTGGCTTAGTTAATATGTCTTTCAAAAGTTTTAGAACACTTAAAATCTTAAAATATTTCATGTTTATCCTATTTCCTACTCCTCACATAGTTTTCTTTTCTTTCTTTCTTTCTTTTTTTTTTTTTTTTGGGTACTGGGGATTTCACAGGGTCTCACTAGGTTGATGAGTCTCACTACTTCATGAGGCTGTCCTTGAACCTGTGTGATCCTCCTGTCTCAGCCTCCCAAGTACTGGGATTACAAGTGTGCACCACCACTCCCAGTTTAAATATTTTAATATACTATAACTGAGAACTTCTCTAGTTAAATGGGATGCCCATTCAGAGTTTTCTTTTTCTTTTTTTTTTTTTTCTTTTTTTGTGGTACTGGGGGTGGAATCTGGGGGCTTTTCTACCTCCGGGCTATACTCCCAGACCTATTTTTACTTTATTTTGAAACAGGGTCTCACTAAGTTGCTGAGAGCCTCACTAAGTAGCTAAGGCTGACTTTGAACCTGTGCAATCCTCCTGTCTCAGTTTCCCAAGCTCTGGGATTGCAAACATATGCTACCACGCCCGGCTCCATTCAGAGTTTTAAAAGACCCAAGGTTTTTAGAAAATAAATAAAATTTTTGAAACTTTTGAAAATTTCAAAAGTAATCTAATCCATTTTAAACTTCTATCTCGAGGCTAAGGGTATAGCCCAATGAAAGCATGTTTAGCATGTACAAGGCCCTAGGCTTAATCCCTAGCACTAAAACTTTTAAAACTCAGTTTGACATTCAGGGTTGTGTGTGTGTTTGCTTGTTAGGTAGTTACTGGGATTGAACGCAGGGGCATTTTACCTCTGTCCTATAGTCCCAGTCCTCACCAGGCATTGCTGAATTGCTAAGGGTGGCCTCAAACCTGCAATCCTCCTGTCTCAGTTTCCCAAGTACTGGGATTGCAGGCATGTAGCATCATACCTGGCTTCTGCAAATATTAAATGGCATAACACCGCAGAAATCAAGGAACAGTAGATTGCTACAACTTGAAAAAAGGGAAAAAGCATCACAGACTGTTAGATTAGATTACCTCATCTAATGGTTCTCAAAGTAAGGCTCTTTGACCACCAACTTTAGCATTACTCGGAAATAACACGCATTTTGGGGCCACCCCAGATAGACTTACTAAGTCAGAAACTTTGGGCAGGGTCTAGCAGTGGGTATTCTACCAGCCTTTGGTGATTCTGATATAACCACTGGGCCAATCCAACCATTCTCCGGAGGAGAAAGAAATGAGACCAGTAGCCGCCTACAATTGTGTATGAAACTAGGGACTACAGTCACGATAAGCAGTTCTCAGTAACGTGTGTGTGTGTGTGTGTGTGTGTGTGTGCGTGTGTGTGTGTGTATGAGGGGGTGGTACTGGAGACTGAACTCAGGGGCATTCTACCACTGAGCTATGCTGAGACCCCCCCTTTTTAAATTTTGAAACAGGGTCTTCCTAAATTGTCCACATTGTCCTCAAACCTGCAATCACGTACTGGGATTATACACACTCAGCTCAGTTCTTGATAACTTTCAAAGTTGTGTGTGTGCGTGCGTGCGTGTGTGTGTGTATACACACACACGCACGCACGCACGCACACACACACACACACACACACATACACACACACGAGATTGAACCCAGGAGCCTTCTTCCTCCAAGCTACACTCCCAGTCCTATTTTATTTTTATTTTGAAACAAGGTCTCTCTAGGTTGATCAGAGTCTCACTACTTTCTGAGGCTGTCCTCAAACTGCGATCCTCCTGTCTCAACCTTCCAAGTACTGGGATTACAGGCTTACACCACCATGCCTGGCCAAAAACCTGAATCCAAGTAGTCAGCCCTGTTGATGTTCTGAACAAAATACATCTTGATTTTCTGTAGTATTGATTCTAATACCATTACTAGGTACTTAGATATGGGTAGACACAACTTTTTTTGTCCTAAGTAATTTACACTGAATACATTTAAAAAGCTTTCACACACTGTCCTCTCCACAGAACTGACAAGTGAAATCCCACAGGCCTTTTAAAATTTGTTTACTTGGGTTAACTTTTGTTGCTATTAGCAGTGTAGGGTTCTGCCTTGTCATCCTGTGTTTTGGTTTGGTTTTAAAGGCAACAGCAAGAATTAATGGGACACATGGCCCACAGTTTGTTGGGGGGCTATTATTTATTTGGTTTCTTTTTTTTTTTGCCTCACCAAAAAGATTCATACCAGAAGTGTTTGAAAAGTAATCATAAAAAACAAATAGCTGGGTGTGGTAACATATGACTGTTATCCCAGTACTTGGAAGGTAAGACAGGAGGATCACAGGTTGAAGAACAGATCTGGCAATGTAGCAAGACTCTCCGCAACCTGGTGAGACCTGTTTCAAAATAAAAAATAAAACAGGGCTGAGTGTAGCTCGAGGTAGAATATCCCAGAGTTCAACTTCCAGTGCCACAAAGAGGAGAGCGATAGACTAGAAACTGCTTAAAAGAGAAGGTCCCCTCCACAAAGAGAAAAACTTCACACTGTATCTTGAAATGTATTCTCTGACTTTTTCTCCCCTTTTGACAACAGTATTGTATTTCTAATTGCATTTTACTTGCCCTACAAAAAAAAAAAATTTAGTTTTCACTTGTAGAAAATGCAGTGGCAGAATGACAGGAGAGAGCGTGGGTCCTGGGAGCAAGCTGTTGGGAGTGCAGACAGGCTTCCCGTCCAGCCACTAGCCGCAGCACCAAGGAGGTGAGTCCAACAAACAGGCTGGGTTGCAAACTGTGCGCCATCTTCTCAAACTACCAAACCACATATCCGCCTGCGTGGTCAGCCCCCCAACAGAGCTCTAGCACGAGTAATAAAATCTAAAATTCTCAGCCTTCGGCCTCTTGTTCTAAACAGATGTTTGATGTGTCACGTACCTTTTATGTAAATATTTCAAACTCTAGTGGTAGTTATCTGCACAATTAAACATCTGTTTCTGTTTACATCTTAAATATCTTCTTGGAGAAGTTTGTGACTTGGGCATGGAGACCACCTCAGACTGAGTTTTAGAGGCTTAAGAAATAAATGTCTCCATTCCTGTTCCTCATACTGAAGCTGTTTTCTCAATGTCACACCGTGCTAGAGGAAATATTTTCAGACTCTACTGACATATAAAATTACCTCTGATTTCACAAACCAAATTTTCCAACTAACGTGTAGCTCCGTGCAGGATTTTATTTCTCGGGAAGATGCATCACGGGTGAGTGCACAAAGGAACAGAAACGACAAAGGAACAGAAAGGAGGACTTTGATTTGATTTATACCTCCAACTCTCTGTACCACCTGAGCACCAAATCTTCTTGTGCCTTTATTTTTCAATCTGTCATCAAATTAGGGTAACAACTTCTGCTACACATCTTACAGGAGAGAAACTGAAGCCACGGAGTCCACAATATGGCTCTGGAGAGACTGCATTCCTTGGGGAAACAGTGAGGTGGGCGCAGTTGCCGGTCTTCAGCCTGGTCAACTCCACAATACACCCTCTGCAGCTAAACTGGAGGGTGTCAATGACCTGAACATCCATTTACTAAGCAAATATTTATGAGCATTCTATGTTGCCAATCACCATACTAGGCACTGGAGATACAGCAAGACCAATCCTGGCCCTGACCCTCACAATCCATCTGACTGAGGTATTCCTTCAACTTATGGAACTTTCATTTTGTTCACACACTAAGGGATCACATTCATTTGTAAACAGTTACTTGTAATCAGAATTACTGTCACCTACCTCGCTACGCTAGGCTCCTAAGAAAGGGAGACCACATGAACTACAAAACACAGAAAAGCTCTATCATAGAAAGGCCCAAAATATCCCGCAGGAAGCACACCTTATGGTCTATGAAGCAGCAGCAATACTGCTAAGCCCCAGATGAATCAAGGCTTTTTAAATTCTGGTAAATGGGAGATTGAAATAGAAGAATCACAGGTTCGAGGACAGCCTCAGCAACTTAGTAAAACCCTGTTTCGAAATAATGTGTGTGTGTGTGTGTGTGTGTGTGTGTGTGTGTGTGTGTGTGTAACTGGGGATGGAACCCAGGAGCATTCCACCTCCAAGATATATTCCCAGACCTATTTTTTCTTTATTTTGAAACAGGGTCTCAGTAAGTTACAGAAAGCCTCACTAAGTAGCTGAAGCTGTCAGCTAACCCGACTCTCCTGTCTCAGCCTTCTAAACACTGGATTACAAGTGTGTGCCACCACACCCGGTTTCAAAATTAAAATTTTATTTTATTTTACTTTTTTGTGGGTCTGGGATGGAACCCAGGGGCATTCGACCTCCAAGCTACACCCCCTGCCCTATTTTTTATTCTTTGTTTTGAAACAGAGTCTCACTAAATTGCAGAGGTCCTCACTAAGTAGCTGAGGCTGGCTGCAAACCGGGATCCTCCAGTCTCAGTCTCCTGAATGTCGGATTATAAACTTGCGCCACCATGCCCGGCTCAAAATAAAAATTTCAAAAGGGGGCTGGAAGTTAGCTCCAAGGTAGAATGTCCCTGAATTCAATCCACTAACACACACACACACACACACACACACACACACACACACACACACACGTTAAAATTAGTTTAAGTGTTTATCTTCTAAATATTAGATATTTTATAGGGGGTACTAGGGTTTGACCCCAGAGGTATTCTACCTTCAAGCTATACCCCCCCAACCCAATTTTATTTCTTAGTTATAAACAGGACCTCACTATGTTGCTGAGTCTCACTACTTGCGGAATCTGTTCTTGAATCTTCGATCCTCCTGTCTCACCCTCTGAAGCAGATAGATTACAGGTGTACTCCTCTATGCCTGGCTTACGAGATTTTTTTATAGCCATATTGGACAGCATGTATATACATTTTGTGTGTGTGTGTGTGTATGTGTACACAACAGGGGTATTTTTAGGCTTATTTATTTTGCCCCTGGGGATTGAACCTAAAGGTGTCCTACCTCTATGCGGCATACCTAGCCACATTTTATTTTTTATTTCAAAACAGGGTCTAGCCAAATTCCTGAGGGTCTAAGTTGCTGCAGCTGTCCTCAAACTTGTGATCCTCCTGTCTCAGCCTCTTAAGTGCTGGGATTACAGGCGTGTACCACCATACACTGCTTAAATGTTAGATTTAAATATAAGCATATCCTCTGTAACTATGCCGTCCAATGGAATAGTTGCTGGTAGAGACATACATATGCATGTTTTCTTTTGTTTTATAGTGGGGATTGAACCCAGGGGCATTCTATCTCTGAACTACCCAACCCCATACACACACACACACACACACACACACACACACACACACACACACACTGTATGTGTAGTACGTAGTACTGGAGATTGAACTGGGTACATTCTACCTCTGAGCTATTCAGCTAGCTCTACCCCCACCCCGGTACTCGGGAATTTAACCCTGAGCTACACCCCCAGCTCTATTTAATTATTATTTTTAATTTTGAAGCAAAGCCTCACTAAACTGCTAAGGCTGGCCTTAAACCTGTGGTCCTCCTGTCTCAGCTTCCCAAGTACCGGGATGACATATGCCACCATACCTAGCCATGCCCTTTTTTATTTCTTGTTTAGAAACAGGGTCTTGCTAGGTTGCCGAGAGTCTCGCTATGTTGCTGAGGCTGTCCTCAAACCTGTGACCTTCCTTCCTGTCTAAACCTCCCATATACTATCACAGGTGTGTACCAGGACACCCATCTTCTATTTTTTTATTTTGAAACAAGGTCTCACAAAGTTGCTGAGTGTCCCACTAAATTCCTGAGACCAGTCTCAAACCTGGGCTTCTCCTGTCTCTGCCTCCCAAGAACTGGATTACAGGTGTGTGCCACCACAACCAGCTGCTGCTAGCAGGTATCAGTCGATTAGAAATTCAGTTCCTATGTTATACCAGCTGTATTTAAGGTACTCAGTGGCCTCAAGAGGCTAACAAACTAGATAGTGCAGCTTTATCCATCATTCTCATCATCCCAGAAAGCTTTCCACGACAGGCTGCTCTACAAATACCTCTGTATACTAAGACTGGAAATTACAGCGTAATGAAATCTGATGATGCATCTGCGCTGTGCAACGGCATATAGAAAAGCGGATCTGCTGGTAATGTAGTACCATTTCTTTCTAAATCGGGCAAAAAGTGGCAACAACCGTAAGCTGCTCTCCCAGTGTCTTATTAGTAACCAAGAAAACCCACACGGTCCAACTAGCCAACGAAGAGTGAAACTGGAAAACGGGCAAAAGCCTGTGTTCTGTCCCTTCTCCCCTACTCCTTTTACAGAATGTGTTAGTAGGACTGCATTCTGTGCTTTGTCTAAGGGTGTGTGCTCTCAGCATAGTAGTTCACAGTAGTTCATAGCAGAGGAGGAGGTGAGGACGGCTCAGAATAAAGATGGGCAGACAACACAGATAATGCAACTCAAACAGAGCACCAATTTAATGAGGACCAATGCAGTAAACGAAGTGCTTGCTGTGTGCCAGTGCTACATGGATAAAAACAAATCGCCATTCTTACCTTTAAAGAGCCCAAGTTTAAGAGATGTCCAACATGCAATACAGTATGATATGCCGTGATAAATAAAAGATGACAGGTACTGTACAAGATACACGAGATATCAAAGGAGGTTTGTACTTGGTTTTGGGTTTTTTTTTTTTTTTTGTGTGTGTGTGTGTGTGTGTGTGTGGTACTGGGAACTGAACCCCAGAGGCATTCTACCTCTCAGCTATACCCGAGCCCTATTTTAGAGGGCCTTGCTAAGTTGCTGAGGCTGGCCATAAATCTTCGATCCTCCTGTCTTAGCCTCCCAAGTTCTGGATTTATGAGTGTGTACCACTACACTCAGCTAGAGGGGGATATTTCTATTTATTTAATTATTTTTATTTATTTATTTTTGTTTATTTTATTTTTATTTATTTATTTTATTGAATTCAGGCCAAGATACAGCCCCTTCCCCCAGCCCTATTTTATTCTTAAAGAGGATCTCACTAAGTTGCTGAAGGCCTCACTAGATTGCTAAGGCTGGCCTCAAACCTGCCATCCTCATCTCAGCCTCTCAAGTACTGGGAGTACAGGTACCCGCCACCACGCCTGGCTAGAGGCGGTATTTTTACATGGTTTCCGAGCAGTAATCAGGGAAATTTTCCTGGAGGAGGATCCCAAGCAACAGAAGAGCAAAATAAGCAGAGCTGTGCAGAGGAGTCCCAAATGGTCTGGCAACGTTAGAAAAAAGTGTTGTGGGTGGTTAAGGGGATGGGAACAGACAGTGGAGAGGAGGAGATGGGGCTGCAGAGCTATCCCTACCCAGACCAAGACATTCATGTTTATGTCAGGTTTGCCTGGGTGCATCTTTAAAACTTTTTTTTTTGGGGGGGGGTGGTACTGGGAATGGAACCCAGGGGCATTCTGCCTTCAAGCTATACCCCTGACCTATTTTATTCTTTTATTTGGAAACAGGGTCTTGCTAATTGCAGATGGCCTAAGTACCTGGGGCTGGCTGTAAACCTGTGATCCTCCTGTCTCACCTCCCAAGTACTGGGATTACAAGCGTGCACCACCACACCCGGCTTTGCATCTCTAAACCTTCCTCACCAAAATTACAAGTCACGTGAAAACCAATCCTTTAAACTTGTCAATATACTTACCCGTGTCTGCTGTACAGGAACGATATTTAGTCATTAGTAGGATATAAAGAAAGTTCTTTCAATCAGTAGAATATAAAAAGTTATGACACAGTACCACAATAATACATATTAGTCGCAAAATTATAATTAGAGTCCTTTGGCTTCAAGGAAGAACTTTTGTCTGTCCTGGGTAAAATATCCTTAAACGAGATATCAAAGAACACATTTTCAAAACAAATGGATTACTCCCATGTCTCAACAGTCACACTAAGAGTTTACCTAATAAGAAGAAAAAAAAAATCAACCAAGGGGAGAAGGGAGGTGTAAAAACAAAGTTTTCAGGGAAGAACTTCTCCTACTGCTTACATTGCACAGCACTCGGGGCTACATCCAGCCTGTGGCCACCAGCACTGGACTGTGTCCCCCAACCTGAAGGACTCTGCAGCAGCTCATGCGCACGCGCAGAACACATCTGTATTTTCTAGACTCTTCCCCTTCACTTGATACATAATGCCTGACTCTCAAAACAGAGAAAACAATACTTCCAGTGAATTCTCCCCCACACCCCAGTGCTGGGGTTTCAACTCGGGACTGTCTACCTCTAAGCTGCAACCTCCAGTCCTATTTTTTTTTTTTTTTTTTTTTTTTTTTGGAAACATGGTCTAACTTACTAAGAGTCTCACTAAGTAGCTGAGGCTGGCTTCAAACCTGTGGTTCTCCTGTCTCAAGTCTCCCAAGGTCTGGAATTACAGGTGAGAGCCACACCAGGCTGTTCTATTTATTTGGATCCCCTCTCTTCTCAACTTCTTGAAAAAATAGCCTGCAGGCCCTAAAGAATTTCCTCTCTTTCAAACAAGTAAAACTTTCCAGACCAAAACCTAACAGTAGAAATGGGTATATATACAAACTCACTGGTCCTTAAGCAAGCAGAACTATTCCTTTTCACACGTGGCTCGTAGGTAAAGGTGCATTTTGAACGCACTATAGCTAATGGCTGAGCACCATTAAGCAATGGTTGAAAGTGTGGGCTCTGGGATCCGTCTCTTTGGGTTCCAGATCAACTCTCACCTAAACTCCTGAGCTCCAATTCCCCACTGTAAAACGTAGATAACAATACTCCACCGAATACATCGACGCTTGCGTGGCCGCCACGCCTGACAGAGACCACAGCCAGTGGCCGATCAGCTTTAAGTATTTTAGCCGCTTTTACTATTTTGCAGCTTTCACAACAGCCAAGGACAGAACAGCGTTAACCATCTGAACTACTTTTTCTAATTTGCCCCTACACACAGATGATTTCACCACTATCTAGCGACTCCGCCAAATATTACCTGCGCAAGTTTGTGCACCGGGAATCTGGGGCTTGGGGTGTTAAGAAGACCGTCTGTGCAAGCCCTATGTGGATTGAAATTCGGTTGGTACGGAACTGCCCGGGTGTCGGAATTCTGAGGCTGGGGGTTGATGATCAAGGGCAACTGGATTCGGGACCCTGTTCAGGTCTCCATCGCACACCTGTAAGGACGGTCCCTGTCGGACTTCCGAGCACGTCAGCGCAGGCCGGCCCTGCCGCCAGGGAGGGGGCCGGGACGTGCAGGCGCCGACCCCCAGCGCCGCCCGCCGAGGACCCACCGCGACCTCCGGCCCCGCCCGCCCCGCCCCGGCACGTGACCCGACACGCGCCAGCTGCACGCGGGCCCAGCAAAACAAAAACACCGGCGGGCGGCGGCGGGGGCGCGCGCGCGCGCGGGCGGCGGCGGGGGCGCGCGCGGGCCGGCCGGGCGCGAGGGCAGAGGGCGCGCCCCGCGCGCGCGCGCGCCGCCCGGAAGCGGCCTCGGGAGCCGGCCGAGCGCGGCCACCCGCGGCGCCTGCGTGGGCGGCGCCGTCACGACCCCGCCGTCAGCGCCCGCCCGCCGCCCCGCCCCCCGCCGACGTCACCCGCGACCACCCCCGCGCCTCCGCGGGCGGGGCGCCGAGCTGTCAGGAGCCGCCGCGTCGCCGTGACGAGGCCGCCGCTCGCGCAGCAGCCGAGCTGCGACAGCCCGGGGGAGGGGCGCGGGAGCGACCCGATCTTCCTCGATTTGGAGAAAATAATAAAAAGAAATGAAAAAGCAATCAATAAATCAAAAAACCAATAAAGCTAAGCAGGCGCAGGTGTGCTCCCCGCGCGCCGGGGCGCCCCGCCGGTCCTACCCCAGGCGGAGCCCGGCTCGGCGCCCACCGCACGCCGGCCGGGGACCCCCGGAGCCTGCCCGGCCCGCCGCCCCCTCCTCCCGGGCGGCCCGGCCGGGACGGGCGGGGGTGGCCGGGCGCCGCCCCCCGCCCCGCAGCTCGCCCGCCGCCCAGGTGGGCCGGGGGCGCCGGGGGCCGTCTCCAGGTCCCGGCCGTCGGTCTCCGCGGAGTGAAGAGGTGGGATCTCGAAATGGAAAGAGTCCTCCCCTCGCGCTCCCGCCTCCCTCCCCCTCCTCCTCCTCCTCCTCCTCCTCCTCCTCCTCCTCCTCCTCTGTTTACCTCAAGTTTGAATTTTATCTGCGCAACATTAGCTGGAATGCGGACATCGAAGGGGGAAAATAACCACGCGCGCACACACGCGCGCACACTCGCTCCCGGCCCGCAGCAGCTCCCGGGGCTGCCATGTGGCGTCGAGCCGCCGCAAAGGGGGAAAAAGTGCTCTTAGCAACACAAACATGGCGAAATAGCTCCGGCAGGCCGGTTTCTCGCCACGGTCCCACCGCTCCCCTCGCTCGCCCGCCCCGCACCTCCCGGCCGAGCTGCGGACCCTCCCCGGGCGCGGGCCGGGGTCGCGGGCGGGCGGAGGGGGTTCACTGGAGTCCGCCCGGGTGGGGGGGGGAATCTGGGGTTGGGGGATGAAGCCCGGCTGCCTCCCCGGGGCCGAGGGGCCGCCCGCGGCACCCTCCGAACACCGAACGGAGGACAGACCCGGTCCCCGCGTCCCGCCGGGCCGGCTCCCCGCCCTGCGCAACTTACCTCCGGCCGGCACCGGCGGGGCCGCCGCATCCCCGAGCCCGGCGCCGGGGAAGACGATGCGCACGCAGATGTGCCGCGCAGATCCTTCCAGAATCCCCCGGGGCCGGCCGCGAGGGGCGATGGAGACTCCGGAGGAGACAGGTGCAGGGCTGCCGGCTAAAGTTGCTCCCGGCGCGGCGGGCGGCGGGGTCCCGGACCCCCGCTCCCTGCCCCCCGCGTCGCCCACTTGTCACGCCGGGCTGCTGCGTGCGCTCGGCTGCAGGGGAGGTGGCGTAGTTTCTCTTCCTCCCGCCTCTTCTCACTCACTTGTTTTCGTAGCCGTGGGCTCCCCTAATGCTTTCCTTCCCACAATGTTGTTTCATTATATCATGTCCATCATGTGACACCGGAGAGGCCTCTCTATGGAAACTTAAAGGGGCTCCCACGTGACTGCAGCAGCAGCAACAACAGCGGGACGAGCGGCGCAGCGCCGGCACAGCCGCCCACCGCGAGCCCCTCCAGCATCCCGGGGGGCTCCTGGCGCCGCACAAGCCCGGGGAGGCGAGCCGCGGCCCCCCCGGCGCGGGGCGTCGGTGCGTGCGTGGAGCCCGTGCTCCTTACCTCGCGAGCCGAGCAGAAGGAGCGTCCTTAAATCCGTTTTCCTCCAGTCACAAAAACCCACGCTCTGTTAAGATGACATTTCGTGGCTCCTACTTTTTATTTCCCCGAAGAGCCTGGAGTTTTCTATGGGGCCTGATTCAGGTTTTTTGGTTGTTGTGTTTTTTTTTTTTTTTTCCCAAAGTCAAAAGAGAAAAAAAACCCGATTTGTCCCTCCGCGAGTGCAATGACAGGATCGCTGTGGGAACAGCAACGCCCAAACAACAACAACCCATAGAATCGGGCATTTGATGCATAATTACCATCGCCACCAGGTTTAGAGCTTTCTGGAATTAGATTCCTCCGGTAACTGTGGAGGATGCTCGCAGGAGGCCAAAATGCAATGTAGTTTTTCTCTTCCGCAGCTAAATTAGGGCTTTGTTGCTGACAACAGTAAAAACTTGTTTGTGTCAGGAAGTGAGGTATGAAGATATGACCTGAATGGTACAGATAAAAACAAAGTGGCAGTTTCTGCATTACTTTTCTGACCACATTCCTTCAAACGGTGGCGAGAGGGCTGTGTGTTTAAATGCGTGTTTAGTGGGAAATAAAATAATCAGAGGCATATTTATCCCTCATGTATACTGGACACGTGAGACAGTAGGAATTGTGTGTGTGTGTGTGTGTGTGTGTGTGTGTGTGTGTGTCCATGTACTGAGAGAAGCACGTGCATTTTAATATTATACGAGACTTTTAGGTTTCCTCCTTTCTAACATTTAACCGAAGAATTTAACAAACAACTTGGAAAGACTTATTCAAGTCCTGATGGATGGAAACTGTAACAGTTTTGAGTACTCCTGGTATTATTGACTCACCATACCCCTTTAAGGAGTTTCTACCTTAAGTCCTAAGACTATTTCTGTGTTTTGGTTCATGCTTTTCCGTTTTATAAGGAACAACCGTTTCGATAGGTGGAATTGTGGGGGTGGGTAGCAAGAAACTGAGGAGCCCTGGAAGACCTGATGGAAGCGCTTCGTTCCTTTAGGCCTGGCCTGGACTTTCCAACTCATCTGCTGACCTCACCAACCACCACAAGTGATCGCCACTACATCCTCCCTCATCCTATGAACCCCCCCCCCTCATTTTTACCTTCTCATCTCAAGCCTAATTCTTTCATCCTTTCCTGCTCGTTGCCTCCCAACTGAGCCCCTTCTAGCCTGCTTAGCTCAGGCCTCCCCCAATACTCCCCACCCCCACCCCTTTCTCAGCTCGGTCTCTCTTCTCAGCAACTCTACCTCCTAACCTCGCTTTTCATCTCTTCTACAGTCTGGCCCTGGACGGCAGGGCATCTTCTTACCTTTCTATACCTGAAATGCCTTGGCCCCCGACCCCTAACCCCAGTTAACCGGTGTCTTCTTCACCCTCTCCTCTCTGGTCCTAGCCCTTCTGCGATCGAGCCCAAGCCTTGCTCTGGGCTCCTCCTGGTCAGCTCCAGCCGCATTTTGCTCCAGTGGCCCTGGGCTAGGTAAGGAGTGTGTGTGTGTGCAAAGTGGGTCCAAGAGTCCCCCTGGCCGGGGCCCCTGCCTCCCCCCTCCGCCCCTCCCGAGTCGGGTTTGCGGCGCTCGCTCGCTGGGGCGGATCGCTTGGACCTGCGGCAGCAGCTGCGGTTCTGCTGTGTCATGCAAGAACCAGGCGGCGGCGGCGGCCGGAGCTCAAGGGGGAGGAGGGGAGGAACCTGATCCTCCGGTAGCGAAGGGCTGCGGGCAAACACCGAGCTCCCCCAGAGCCGCCCTGGAGCAGGGAGGGCTCCGCTACCCCGAGGGGCCCTCCCCGCGGGGCAGAGGGTAAGTGGGGCGGCGCAGGTGGTCGCCTTGGGAAGGGAGCGCGCAGGGGCGTTAGGTGGGCGGCGGGAGCACCAGGAGGCACCCCCGCCCGACTTGAAGGAGCCCAGTGTCCCGCAGAAAGGGACCCAGGCCATAATACGGATGGCCAATCAAACGCAGCAATAATTACTAGTCACATAACGCCCCTCGGTGGATCCAGGCGACGCACAGGACCTGAGCATCCTGAACTCGGGGCTGCCGAGCTTGAAACAATGATTGAGGGGTGAAGAGGCCTCACCCCATCAGCCCTGGCGCTTCAGGGTACAGCTGAAAAGCAAAAGTCACCGCACCCCACATTTCTCTGGCCTTGCTGAGCTTTCTGGGTTGACTTGTTCAAAACTAGGGAAGAGGATGGGAAACCTGCCCAGCCTCACTTTAGCCACGAAAATAATGCTTTTGGCCAGTGGCCCTGGACAAACTGCCTCTGGTGCAATTAAACAATCAATAGGAAAGAGCCTCCGTGCCCCACCACTCTCCTCCCCCAGGCTCCTTCCACCAGGGTAATTCACTGTGCTTCAAGGAGAAAGAAAATGTGTTATATTCCCTCTCACCCAACCGCCCCCCACCCAGGCCTCCCCACTACACAAACTGCACACCCACGGCGCACCCCACCTCCAGAGCTGGGCTCCTGAGGGACCTTGCGATACTGCTCCCCATTGCACGGGAGCCTGCCTTAAACTCAGACCAGTTTCACCTCCCTTGCCCTTTACCCCTAGGGGATTCAGAAACCTAGAACCAACCCAGAGCCTTGCAGTGAAAGGTAGCCTGGGCGCAGAAAAGCATCTCTCCTTCCACCTGAGTACACTTCTCAGGACAACTATGGTATTATTATTATTATTATTATTAACTATTATTATTATTCCTTTCCATTGCACTCCTAGAAATTTCAAAAAGCACTTTCTGAAACATTTTTTTTTTTTAATGTCAGTCATACATTTAGAAGTAGGGGGTTGACGGGATTAACTGAAAGGCTAATGACTGTCTCAGAAGCACATGCGGTTGCTAGGGAACTCAAGCTCATCCCGCGCTCTAATCACCAGTGTGTTACGTGGAAATCAAACTGCTCTGGGTGTTATTAAAATGAATGGCGTTTGGTTAAAGGCAGCCTTGCTTATGTTGTAGCATCCTGGATTATTATCGATTGCCTCACACCCACATATCTTGTTTT
Source organism: Muscardinus avellanarius (assembly GCF_963383645.1). Lineage (NCBI taxonomy): Eukaryota > Metazoa > Chordata > Mammalia > Rodentia > Gliridae > Muscardinus > Muscardinus avellanarius. The sequence continues at coordinate 90,802,320 of NC_137795.1, forward strand.
CCTAATTTGATTTTTGTATTTGCGTCACTGCCAGGGACACTCAGACTAGACCATTCAGGTTCACTTCCTGTTTCTCAGAACTGGTTTATATTTGGTCTCCTCGCACTAGCTGGTAACACATTATCAAATGATCGTCTCAGAAAGAAATCTTTGCTTTCCGTCGAAAACAAATTATCCCAATTAAATGCTGATTCCCGTGGAAAACGTCATCATTTGAGAGGGAAAAAAGTAGGCTGCTGGTCTACTTTATTAATCATTTGAGAAAACTGTTTTTGGAATAGAAAGCCCAGAAAAATCCATCATTTTTATTTCTTTTGCTGAGAATCTTCAGCCCTCAGCATTGGAACTCAAACAAACTCAAGTAGAGAACAGATTTCAGTATGACATTTCTAAAATGAAGCACAAAGAAATACACGTTGGGGCTGGGGAAATCATTGTGACCAAATAAGGCACAGAATTGAATGGAATCCAGGCCCAGGAAGGACAAATAAGCCCTTAGCATTGTGGACTTTCGAAAACAAAGTGTGATTACAGGGCTGCACTACCCGTAGGAAACCTCATCGCTTTGCGTACTAATTGTCTCTTTGACCAATTCCCCTGTATCCCTGGACAGGACAACTTTGTTTTGTTTCTTTTTTTTTTTTCTTTCCCAATTCCTTCTTCTTTATAACAAGGACATCACAAATGTAATATCAGACAGATAAGATTATGTAAATAGGCGGGTTTTGATAGAGTCATCAATTTTATTTATTTTTTTTGGTACTGGGGATGGAACCCAAGGGTTCCATCTACCTCTGAGCTACATCCCGAGCCCTAATTTTTTTTAACTCTTTATTTTGAAACAAGGTCACACTGAGTTGCAAAGGGTCTCTCTAAGTAGCTGAGGCTGGCCTCAAAATGCGATTCCCCCTGTCTCAGCCTCCCGAATGCTGGGGTTACAAGCATGTGTCACCATACTCCGCTCGATTTAGTCATCAATTTTAGATGGACAGTAAAGCCCCTGGTAAAGGGTACATGTAGCATCAAGGAAAGATCAGCCCACTGAAAGCTGGGAAGTTTGTTCCCACTGCTCCTGTAGACTGGCTGAACTTGGACTGGCCAGTGTGGGTCTTTTAGTTTCCGTTTCCTCATAGTGCTGGACTAAAGGTTCTTTCCACTTACAGAATTATTTGATTAGAGCAGGGCATAGTGATGCACGCCTCTAGTCCCAGTATTTGGGAGGCTGAGACATAAGGACGGTAGGTTCAAGGCCAATCTCAACACCATAGCCAGGACCTCAACAACTTAGTAAGACCCTCTTCCAAAATAAAAATATGGCACTGGGGGCATAGCTCAGAGTAGAATACCCCTGGATTCATTCCCAGTACAAATCATCATCATCATCATCATCTAATCATGGAGCCAGTATTTGTCTATAATTAGCAAGAGGCAAAAGCCATGCCTTGCTCATATTTTAGGATTCTTTAAATTTAAGATATTAAGACAGAGCTGGGTATGGAGACCCATGCCTGTAATCCCAGTACTTGGAAGGCTGAGACAGGAGGATCACAGGTTTGAGGACAGCCTTAGCAACATAGTGAAACTCAGCAACCTATCGGGACCTTATTTTATTAATTAATTAATTAATTAATTTCAGTACTGGGGATGGAATCCAGGGACATTTTATCTCTGAGCTGTACCCCCCAGCCCTGTTTTTTTCCCCTCTTTATTTTGGAACAGTGTCTTGCTTAGTTGCAAAGGGCCTCACTAAGGGCTGAGGCTGTCCTTGAACCGCGATCCTCCTGTCTCCCAAATGCTGGGATTACAAGTGTGTGCCACCACACCCAGCTGTCTAGATCTTATTTATTTATTTATTGGTGGTACTGGGGTTCCTGGAAACCCTTCTACCTCCGGGCTACACTCCCAGACCTATTTTTATACTTTTTTTTTTTTTTTGAAACAGGGTCTCTTAAACTAGCGCGGCTGGCTTCGAACCTGCGCGATCCTCCTGTCTCCTCCTCCCAAGCACAGGGATTACAAGGGTGAGCCACCACGTTCGACGGTCGAGACCTTATTTTAAAACAACAAAATAAATAAATAAAAAGGGCCGAGGATGAAGCTCAGAGGTAGAATGCCCCTCGGTTCAATCCCTAGTACCACAAAAGAAATAAAAGAAAAATAACAAAGATAATAAGAAATACCATAAAGAAATGTGAGATTTGTGCCAGAAAGGAAAGTCCTGACTTTGAAACCCAACTCTGCTGCTTTCTCTATTTATTATTGAGTGCCTGCTGTGTGTCATGTACTGTGCTAGGCCCTGGTTGCACAAAGATGAATAAGACCACAGTCCCTGCCCTGCAGGATCCTCTATTGTGATGAGGCAGATGAGTGCGTCGTCGGTCACATCGCGGTGAGATGCTATCTACGGGGGAGATCATAAAGGGAGGAACCCAACCAAAGAGGATGAATCTTGAGGTGAGTTCTGAGGGATGAGTAGAAGCCAGACAAGCGGGCGAGTTAAAGGGAAGGTGTTTCAGGCAAAGAAAGTACTCTGTATAAAGATGGAGAAGTAAAAAGGTGTGCCTAGAGAGTTGAGGATAAAGGACAGTGCCCAGCAGGTATAAAGTCATCAATAAATCCATTGGATGAACGGATGGCGGAGGTCCTGAAGGGCACAACCAGAAAGACGGGCGTGGCTTTGTAACATAAAAGATCTTTGTCTGTTTTTCCAAGATGCTGAATTTATCTAAGGTCGAGGGAAAGCCACTTCAGATACAAGTCCACTTCAGAAAGATCACTCCAGTGTGGAGAATTTATTAGTGAGTAAGCAGGAAGACTAGTTAGGAAATGACTGCAGCACTGTAGGAAGGATGGACTTCTAAACCAAGTCAGCGAGAATGGAAATGGAGCTGGATAAGCAGGCCTGTGATCTCGGTACTTGGGAAGTACTGAAATCAGGAAGATCAGCAAAGATTGAGACTCTCCTCAACCTCGTGAGATCCTAATTCCAAAATAAAAATAAAACTAGAGCTGGGGGTGTAGCTCAGAGGTAGAATCCCTCTAGGTTCAACCCCCAGTCCCCTGCCAAAAACAAAGAATGGAAATAGAAGCTAGGCGTGGCAGTGTACCCCTGTGATCCTAGGACTTGGGAGGCTGAGACAGGAGGATCACACATTTGAAGACAGCCTTGGAAACTTAGCAAAACCCTGTTTCCAAATAAGAATAAAATCAGGCTGGGGGGTATAACTTGGAGGTATAATTCCTCTGGGTTCAATCCCCAGTACCACACACACATACACAAAAAGAAAAAGTAGCCAGGCGCGGTGGCGCACGCTTGTAATCACAGCATTTGGGAGGCTGAGACAGGAGGATCGTGGTACGCAGACAGCCTCAGCTACTTAGTGAGGTCCTCTGCAACTCAATGAGGCCCAGTTTAAAAATAAAGAATAAAAAATAGGGCTGGGGATGTAGCTCAGAGGTAGAATGCCTCTGGGTTCCATACCCAGTGCCACAATAAATAAATAAATAAATAAATAAATAAATAAATAAATAAGGACTGGAAAATCCTTGGATTTAGCAGCAGGGGAGTCAGCACTAGCATTTGGTAAGAACTGGGCTGGTAGAAGGGGCGTAGTGACCAGGCTGCCATGGGTTGAGGAGCAGATGAGAGCAGTAGAGGCAGTTAGAGGTGGTTCTTGTTGGTAAAAACTACCTCCAAGACTATAGAGCAAAAAATATAAGAAAATAAAGATCCTGGGAAGAAAGTTTTTAAATTCATGATCTGTGAGGTTATAGGGGGAAAGGAAATAAAACAGAATCCCAGATTCTTTTAGCCTTCGTCAGATTATGTGGTATCTCCGTCCATCAATGGCTCATGCCAAACAGCAGGAAGAGATTCTAGCATCTTCTCTTTTTCTTGGTTTTCATGCCCAACCCGTGGGCAATTCAGGTCAACTCTGATCACCAAACCACTTTCAAACCTCTTTCTATTTCCATTGCTACCACCAGAGTGCAAACTGTCACCTCCCTCCTGTGTTCATATAACAGTTGGATGGTTTTCCTACTTCCACGCCTGTCCCCGTTCTCCACGGCCCGGCTAGAGACCAATGGTACATCACACAGCACGGGCAGACTCTATCGCTTCTCTTCTCAGAATCTTCCTGTCTTCTGATTTCACTTGGAATAAAGAGTCCAGACTCTTCTCTGGCGACAACCCTAACCCTATTTTATTTTATTTTATTTTTAAATTTATTTCAGTACTAGGGATGGCACCCAGGGGCATTCTTTCTCCAAGCAACACCCCCAGCCCTATTTTTTTATTCTTTATTTGGAAACAGGGTCTCACTGAGTTGCAGATTTGGAACAGGGTGCTATAGTTAGATTAAAAACTGTCCCCCATTTATTACTATTTGAGGATGATATAATGGAGTCATGAGGGTTGTAATCCCAGAAGTGGATGAATACATCTTACTCCATCTTAATGGATTTACCTGGGTGGTACGTGGTAAGCTGGTAGGGCAACTGGAGGAGGTGGTCCCTGGGGATGCAGCTTATGTCTTGTCACCGTGTCCTGAGATCCACGGTCTGAACTCAAAACTGCAGGAAAATAAATCTTCTTTCCTTTAAATTCCATGAGCAGTCTTTTAGATTATAGCTACAGGAATGCTGACCAGAACACAGTGTCTAGCTAAGTTGCTAAGGGCCTCGCCGAGTTGCTGAGGCTGGCTTTGAACCAGCAATCCTCCTGTCTCAGCCTCCCAAGTACTATTATTCCAGGTATTTGCCACCACGCCCAGCTTCAGACCACCTCTTCGATTTCATCTCCCACCACCTTCCCTAACTCCAGACATCTTTCTATTCCTCAAACATACTGAATTTGCTCTTGCTGTAAAGGACTTGTTTTTCCTGGAATACTCTTCAGGCCCTTCGAATCTTTGTTTAAATGTCATCTCCTCAAAGAGGCCCTTCCTGACCACTCCACCTAAAGTACCTTTCTCTGTCAACCTTTCCAACCACCCAACACACTTTTTCATGGTAACAGAACTTTATGACCGAAACTTTATTACTGATGGTATTTATTGCTTATAGTCAAGGACTCCTCTAAAATATAAACCCAGTGAGGATTCCTGGCACATAGTAGACACTTAAAAATGTCTACTGGATGTTTGTAAAAGGAAGAGAGGAGCATCAGATTTGTAGTCATTAGAAGCATCAAGAACCAGAGTTTGTTATGGTAAGGAGTGGCCAGTGACAGTGGATCACTAGGTTTTTAAGATTGTAGAAGTGGGACAGGCTTAGTACTTGGAAGGCTGAGACAGGAGGATTGGTAGGTTTGAGGGCAGTGTCAGCAGTTTAGTGACACATAGTCTCCATATTTTAAAAATTAGCCAGGCGTGGTGGCTCAAGCTTGTAATCCCAGCACTTGGGAGACTGAGACAGGAGGATCACGGTTCAAGACAGCCTCAGCTCCTACTGAGTGAGGCCCTTTGCAGCTCAGTGAGATCCTGTTTCAAAATAACGAATAAAAAATAGGGCTGGGGGTATAGCTCAGAGGTAGAACACTCCTGGCAACAATCTCTAGTACCAGAAAAAAAAAAAATTCAGATGTGAAAGTGTTACTGGCTGTGTGACCCTGAACACTCACCAAGATTCGCTTTGTCGTTAGTAATCATACCTGCCTTACTGGTCTGTTGGAAATGACATGAAGTAGTATGGGTAGAAACATAAGGTGGTCTCTGTTTTTAGGATATCAGGACTTCTGCATCTCTCTTCATAACCTCTAGATGTGGGCCCCCAGTATGGTGTTAGCCCTTGATAGTACTTATTATTGGAATGAAAAATTGAGGAAATTGCAACTTTCCAAAAAATACCAGGACACCTGATGGAACCTAGAAATTTGATTATTTAAGGGAAAACCCCCAGCACTTCTGGAAATCATTAATAAAATATCAAACACCCTGGAAAATTGAACAAAAGCCATGGCAGATTAGTCAGGAAAATACAAATGGATCTTAAGGTATGTAAAAATGCTCACTTTTTGCATAAAAAAGAGACAGGCACATTACAACTGTAAAGAGGTTTTGTTTATATATTGGGTTGACAAAAATCCTACAGCTTAATTACATACTTGGCTGGCCAGACTGGGAAGCAGGCATGTTCTGAACACAGTCCATGAGAGGGAAAGTTGATACAAATTGCCTTTGACCTAGCAATTCTACTTTTACGTATTTATCCAGTGGACTCACACATGTATTGCAGGATGACTCTTTTAGGACCTTTACTGAAGCATTATTTAGAATTGTTAAAGGCTGAAAGCAGCTATCAGTAGAGAAGTGATTGGGTCAATTACGGTAGAGTGAAAGGTAGGTACTGATAAGATCTGTGAGGCGCTTCTGGGCATAGTGATGTGAAGGATCTCCACAGTCCATCACCAAGAAGGAAAGTTAAGAACAACACCTGGACTTTGCTAGTGTTGTGTTTCTTTTTGAAAGATTTACATTTTTTGGTCTCAAACATATCAACTGGGAGACAATCAAAGAGATCAGGGCAAAGGCATATGTGGAGAGACGGGTTGAAGGGCATTTCAGTGTGAGAGATAATGGCTGCCTGGGTCAGGGCAGTGGCATGCAAAAGAAGAGAAGGATCAGCCAGGAATGAGGGCGTACACTTGTAATCCCAGTACTTGGGAGGGTGAGACAGGAGGGTCACAGGTTCAAAGCCAGCCTTGGCAACTCAGCGAGGGGATCTGATGCTTCTGAGTTCCATCCCCAGTACCACCAAAAGAAAAAAAAAAAAAAAAGAAAGAAAGAAAGAATCAGAGCTATTTTAAAAAACTTAATGGTTGACTGGAGTTGATGGGTTATGGTGAAAGAAGTATTATCATGGTGGATTTGAGAATTCTTCCAAGATGGGATTCATGGGAAAAAGTATCAGTGACCAAGATGGGGAATACTAGGAGAGTCACACAATCACAGGACAATCAGAAGTAGATATGAGTCTAATGCTCAGAAGACTTTTGGCACTGGATTTATGGCTTTGGAAGAAGATTGCCTAGAGAGGGCAAATAAAATAAAAAGTGGTACCAGGACTAAGCTCTGATCATATAGAGATTGGATAGGAAAGAAAGAGTTGCGAGTGGAGACTGAAAATCAAAAACCAGAGAAATAAGCCAGGTGTGGTGGCACACGCTTGTAACCCCAGCATTTGGGAAACTGAGACAGGAGGATCGGGGTCCACAGACAGCCTCAGCTACTTAGTGAGGCCATGTACAACCCAATGAGACCCTGTTTCAAAATAAAGAATAAAAAATAGGGCTGGGGGTGAAGCTTGGAGGTAGAATGCCCCTAGGTTCCATCCCCAGTACTGCAAAATAAATAAATAAATTAATTAATTAATTAAGCAAGCCAGATGGCTACAGAGCCATGGGAGCCAAGAGTGTGAAGGAGGATCAACCTGTCGTTACATGCTGCCAAAGGTGAAGAAAGATCATTACAACTTATCTTATAAATGCTAAGCTCTCTGCGCTATTTTTTCATTCATTCATTCATATATATTTGTTTATTGCGGTACTAAGGATTGAATCCAGGGCACTATTTCTTTGAGCTATATCCACAGCCTCATTTTATTTTATTTTGAAGCAAGGTCTCGATAATTTTCTGAGGCTAGCCTCGCACCTCCAACCCTCCTCTCTTAGCCTCCTAAGTACTGGGGTTATAGGCATGTGCCCCCCACACCTGTCCTGTTCTGTTTATTTTGTGTTCCAAGCCCTTACCCTATGCCTTGCACATACATGATTAGTAAACTTCTATTAAATTGGAAAAAGAAACAAAGATATACAGAAAGAAAGGCTAGTAATTTTTTACAGAAAGGAAGTAAAATCTATGAAAATAAAAAATAAATGTAATAAATAAATAAAACAGATTTCCCTGAAACTTACTGCAAACTAAACTCGATCTTAGAAAACATAAGGGAATTCTGTGCCCTTCATTTTGCGTTTGAGCTAACGCATGGACTGAACATTCACAGAACCAGCTTGCCTTGGTGTTAAGCTCATCTCTGAAGCATTGGATAAGCAATACCTGTGCACAGTCAGTCTGAGTCCTTTTATCTTTATTTGGGTCCTGGGCGATCAGAATAAAGCCATTTATTTCCCCGGTCTATGTGATCACATCACACCAGCCTTAATTCGTCGATGGAATCCCGGGAATCCATTGGGTGCCATACAGTTCTGTAAGACACCACAGCCATTCCTGGGATGCCCGGCCTGTTGCCCACTAAAGGGAAAGATGTCTTTTGGCAGGAAGAGACTTCTCACCTCTTACAGAAACAACTGGCTTCTCAGGTACTGTTTCTGCGTAAAGAAGTTGCTGCTATCGGGAGGAGAAACTGTAGAGAGGAATATCACAGAGCAAGGGTTTGACTCTGTTCTGAGAATATGGAAATCTTCTACAAAACAAAAGAATGTCCTTAAATTTAGAAATTTTAGAAATGAAAATAATAGGTGTACTTTTAGGCTGGGCATGGTGGCCCATGCTTGTAATCCCAGCATTCAGGAGGCAGAGACCGGATACAGCCTCAGCTCTTTAGCGAGACCCTTCACAACTCAGTGAGACCCTCTTTCAAAAAATAAAAATACTAAGCTGGGTGTGGTGGCGCACGCTTGTTAATCCAAGCATTTGGGAGGCTGAGACAGGAGGATTGTGCAGGTTCGAAGCCAGCCTTAGTTACCTAGCCCCTTTGTAACTCAGTGAGACCTTGTTTCAAAATAAAGAATTTTTAAAAATAGGGCTGGGGGTGTACAAAAAAGTAAAAAGACCAAAAAAAAAAATAGGACTGGGGGTGTAGGTTGGAGGTGTAAGGACCCTGGGTTCCATCCCCAGTACTGCAAAAATAATAATAATAGGTGTACTTTTTTTCTTTTTGGTAGTATTGGGGATGGAATCCAGGGGATTTCTATCTCCAGGCTACACTCCCAGACCTATTTTTATATTTTATTTGGAAACAAGGTCTCACCAAGTTGCTAAGAGCCTCACTAAGCAGCTGAGGTTGGCTTCGAACCTGTGTAATCCTTCGGTCTAATCCTCTCAAGTACTGGGATTACAAGCATGTGCCACTACACCCAGCTTAAAATAATAGGTATACTTTAAACAACATTAAAAATATTGTGACACCCTGTATTATTTAATTAGATTAAGGGACAGCAAACTTTTTCAATAAAGATCCATACACGATATATTTTAGGTTTTTCTGGCCATTCAATCTCTGTTCTAATTATGCCATTCTGCCATCATACTGAGAAAGTAGGCATAGAAAATATGTAGCTAAATGGGCAGGTTGGTGTTCCAATAAAACTTTATGGACATTGAAATTTGAATTTTGTGTAATTTCCCCATGCTATTAAGTATCATTCTTTTTTTATTTTTTTCAACCATTTAATGATATGAAAAACATTCTTAGTTCTCAGATTGTACAAAACAGAATGTGAGCTGGATTTGGCCTAGAGGCAGTATTTTGCCAATTTCTAATTAGACACACATAATGATCTAAAGATGATTATGAGAATCATCTTTAGATTTGGACTTCTAAATAAAATATTTTACATATATATTTATATCAAATTTACTTGGACATATAAGCACAGGTGCATATGTCAGACTTTACTTGGTAATAAAGTATGTCCCTTCAGTTCAGTATTCAGTGAACACTGGTCCTTCTCTTCTTTGTAAGGCAGATATGCATGCATGTAGCACAGTTGTGCACCATATAATCATATTTCAGTCAATGACAGACTGGATATATGATGGTGGTCCTATAAGACTGTAATGGAGCTGGAGAACTCCTACTGCCCAGTGATGTCGTAGCCATCAGAATACTGTAGCCCAACATCTTACTCCCCAAAGCCAATATAAACAAACCAACTGTACTGCCAGTCAAATATGAATGTAGCACATATAATTATATATAGTGTACACTAGTGACAAACAATTCTGTTATTGGTTTATGTACTTATTATGCTTCTATTATTTTATTTTATTATTTTATTTTTTTTGCGGGTCTGGGGATGGAACCCAGGGGCATTCGACCTCCGAGCTACACCCCCTGCCCTATTTTTTATTCTTTATTTTGAAACAGGGTCTCACTAAGTTGCAGAGGGCCTCACTAAGTAGCTGAGGCTGGCCACCAACCGCGATCCTCCAGTCTCAGCCTCCCGAATGCTGGGATTACAAGCATGTGCCACCACGCCTGGCTTATACTTCTATTATTTTAGAGTGTACTCTATTACTTTTTTTTTTTTCTTTTTCCGATACTGGGGATGGAACCCAGGGGCATTCTACCTCTGAGCTACACCTCCAGCCCTACTTTTTATTCTTTATTTTGAAACAGGGTCTCACTGAGTTGCAAAAAGGGCCTCACTAAGTAGTAGCTGAGGCTGTCCTTGAACCGCGATCCTCCTGTCTCAGCCTCCCAAATGCTGGGATTACAAGTGTGTGCCACCACAACCAGCCTCCATTACTTATTTTAAAAATTACTATTAAGCAGTATGCCATGTTATACAAGCACCACCTCTCATACATCTTTTTCTCTTGTGCTTGATTTAGATTCTTTTTTTCTCTTGTTTATCATGACCCTAAAAACACTAGGCTATCTAGACACAGAAACAGGCCTACGAGTATTGTAGGCTATATCATGCATAATTTTGCATAAGTACTCTATGATGTTTGCAAAATGAGGAAGTCCATCATCAAAGCAACTCATGATTGTGTTTTTATAGAGCAAGCTGAAGAAATCTCACCAAATTGGCTTTATAAATACCCAAATCAAGAGAGGACAAAGTAGTGCTAACTACATCTTGAGTCACATTATTTCATTAAGTATGTATTAGTGATATACCCTGTAATGCAATAGAAGATATTATGGAATTAGAGGATAGAGAGGTCGATGATAAGGTGGGTAGAGATGAAAATTCTACTGGCTGATAACTTTCATGAGAATTGTTTGAAGGTGTCGCTGTGTAAATGTAGTTATTTGAAGCAAACAGGCAGTCAGAAAAGACTGGGTTTATTTATTTATTTTTAATTTATTTTGCAGTACTGGGGATAAAACCTGGGGGCATTGTACCTCCGAGCTACACTGTCAGCTCTATTTTTTTAGTCTTTTTAATTTTTAAACAGGGTCTCACTGAGTTACAAAGGGCCTCACTCAGTAGCTGAGGCTGTCCACGAACCATCATCCTCCAGTCTCAGCCTCCCCAATGCTAAGATTACGAGCGTGGACCACCACGCCCGGCAAAAAGACTAGGTTTAAATCTGCGCTCTTTTGCATCCCAGCTGTGTAACCTTGGGATGATTATATAAACCATATAAGCCTCAGTTTTCTCTTTTTAAGATGGTGATAATAATAACCACATCTGAAGGAGCTTGCAGGAATTAAAGAAGGTAGTGTTTGAAAATGAGCTAGCTTGGTACCTGGGACATGGTAAGCCATCAATATATCACAGCTATTGCTGTACTGCAGCAGTATGAGGATGTAGAACTTGTTTACACAAAACACACAACCAGGGGCAAAGCAGAGTCCCTTTGTCAGTCACGAGGTCGCAGACATATATGGAAACCCACAAACCTGAGGTTTGACACCTGGTAGAGAACATCTGGGTGGAAATAAAAGCACAAGTGACGTTGCCACGGGAACACTCAAAGGCACTTGGCCAGCCATTTTCCCTAGCAACCAGCTGCTGGACTGCCTAAGATGCTCCACCTGTACTTGCAGCTCCCCCGCCTACCCAGTCCTTAAAGACCAGTTCTAACAGGGAGAAAATGCATCACCACCACCTTGCTTCCTTCCAGTCAGGTTAGCTGTGAGCCTCCGACACCTGCAGGTCCCTCCTGCTATGCCCCCACTCCTCCCTCTGTTTGCCCAGTTCTCCACTTCTACTCTTCTCCCTCCGGCCATTGCACCATGTATCCCTCTCTCCCCTTAGATATAAGACCCTGTCCTGTGCCCTAGGTTACTTCACTATGACTCTGATACATGTTGAGCTCAGCTCTGACCAGTTTCCTTCCCCAGGACACTGCCCACACCCCTGCTGTGATCTCCTTAGACCAAGGGATGAAGATGCCTTGCCCACCATGGATAACCTGCTGCCAGAGGAAGGTTGGACTGCTCCGGACTAATGGCTTCCTGGATTTTGCCTTGGTGTGAGACGCCAGGTCTTGCACCTCCTGGCTTCCCTGATCTGGGCCAGCTTCTCCCTGGCAGCCCATGCCTTGGGAAGCACAGGCACCCCAGTCTTGGCTCACGGCCTCTCTCTGCTGGCCAGGGTTCTCAACTAGTTTGAGCATGCCTATGATCCTGTTATGGCAACATCAATAATGCTTTCCCAATACAAATGACAAAATCGTTGGCACAGGGGCGCACTGTAGGGGTAATGGAGACAATATCATTCTGCTGAGAAGTGAGCATCAAATAGAGCTGGCACAACTTGAATTTAAACTAATGGCTTGCCGAAGAGGTCCCATCCCCTGCCTGGTTCTCACCAGCTTAGAAGGACGTGTTGGTGAAGTGGAAACAAAACAAGTGACCACAGCATCCTTGAAATTACAGCAGCCAGCCAGCCAGTTCTGCACTCGCTAGCCGACACGAAGAGAACGCGGAGCTGGGCGGGTGCGTGGCCGCGGGACTCTGTTGCTCAGGAACTAGGAAATAAAACCCAAGAGGACTTTGTTTTTTTATTTGAAATGTACATTCTTGTAAAAACAGTAAGTACGATGAAGAAAAGGGGCGTGGTGGCGCGCGCTTGTCATCCCAGCATTCGGGAGGCTGAGACCGGAGGACCGCGGTTTGCGGACAGCCTCGGCTACTTAGGCCCTCTGCAACTCAGTGAGAGCCTGTTTCAAAATAAAGAATAAAAAAAAAATAGGGCAGGGGGTGTAGCTTGGAGGTAGAATTCATCCCCAGACCTGAAGAAACAAAAAAAACATTTTAAAACAAAAAAAAACTCAACATGGTTGCTCGAGAAGTATTCTGCTAAAGCTTGTATTTTTCAAGGACATGTGCAAAAGGCTGGAGGAGGAGTATACAGCAGTCCTCTTATTAAATGCCAGGTGGGGGGTCCATTCCAAGACGCCCAGTGAAAACCTGAAACCATGAATATATCAAAACCCATAGAGATTACTTTTTTCTTATATGCAGATACCTATGATAAAGTTTAATTTATAAAGTAGACAGTATGAAACTGATAGCAAGAACTGATATAGACTAATTATAATAATATATAAGATATGTAAGATATTGTAAGAAAAGTTCTTTAAAACTTAGAATTGTCTATTTCTGGAATTTTCCACTTAACATTTTCAAACTGTGGTTGACTAAAGGTCACTGAAACCACAAAAAGTGAAACCTCAGATAGGAGAAACTACTGTAGATGAAGGATCCAGAGTTAGCTGGGCAAGATGGCTTATGCCTGTAATCCCAGTACTTGGGAGGCTGAGACGGCAGGGTTGCAGGTTTGAGGCCAGCCTCAGCAATTTAGTGAGGCCCTCATCAACTTAGTGAGGCCCTATTTCAAACTAAAAATAGGGCTGGGGTGTCGGTCAGAAGTAGAATACCCCTAGGTTCAATCCCTGGTACTGCCAAGAAAGGGAGGCTCAGGATTCTGAGAAAAATGCTGCCAGAGAGCTAATGTAATGCCTAGAGACAGCTAAAATCTGGGGAGAGTGTTGAAGACAGTGAGTGTTTTTTTCTTTTTGTTTTTGCTTACACTTATAGTAATAATAATTAAGAAGGGGTGGGATGAAGAATAGTCCAAATAACTAGAGAAGAAAGTAAAAAAAGATGTTGGTCATTTTTGTGTGTGTGTGTGTGGTACTGGTGTACCTAGAAGCCCTTCTACCTCCGGGCTACACTCCAAGACCTATTTTTATATTTTTTTAAATTTGGAAACAGGATCTCTTAAGCCAGTGTGGCTGGCTTCATACCAGCACGATCCTCCTGTCTCTGCCTCCCAAGCACGGGGATTACAAGCCTGCACCACCACGCCCGGCTGGTCATTTATTTTTAAATATGAGACAGTAAAATATTAAGCGATAATATCTTAATAATGGAAATAAGTTGATTTTATTTTTTTATTGTTATCAAATGAATTGTTCATGACTTCTGTATATTCTAAACCTAATGTAGTAGATATGCATGCTCTTAAAGTCAGAATAAAGAAGAAGTTAAAGGGGCTGGGAGTTTAGTTCAGTGGTAGAGTGTTTGCCTAGCATGTAGGAGGCCCTGGGTTCAATTCCTAGCACTACAAAAAAAAAAAAAAAAGGAAAAAATTTCAAGATGAAATGGGAGCTCAAGGTGAATGATGGCAGAGTAAATTTAAATGAAATTTAAATTTAGATGAGGTTCATTCAAATTCAAATGAGATTCAAACCTTCTGATCCATATAAACTACATCAAGGGATACAAAAACTACTTCCAGATAGGATCATAGGATACGCTGTGAGGAACCTCGAGGAGGAAAGCACCGTGTGCCGAGGGATGGGCAACGATGCCAGTTCCTAAAAGGGGGAAAGAGATTCTAGAACCTATATACGGATACGTTCAGTTTGCTTAGAAAAAGAAAATTGGGGATAAGAGCCAGCATGAGTTCACTTAATACCTGCAAATTACCCCAGGTCCTCATCTCCTGTGCTTACTTCATGTAACCCTCATGCCAGACCTCCGAAGTAGGTATCTTTATTTCCATTATGCAAAAGCCATAGATGTCAAGCGATTTCCCCAAAATCCTATAGCTAGTTTGGTTTTTTGTTGTTCTTTCTTGTTCTTGTAGATAAAGTTACTAGGTCTGAACGTGGAGAAGTATTTGTCATACCTGACGCTCGACAGGGATTCTCATGCGTTCTCAATGGACAGTGTAATAGAACATGGGAGAATATAGTACACTCTAGTAGATGAAATTATTGTGTGACAAAGTATGGGTTAATAGGATGTGGTTTGCCTGGAGGCGTCTAATTGGTAATAATAACAAGGCCACTTACTGTGTACCTACTGTGTGCAAGGTTCTGTGCAGAAGTGTTTCCTATGCATCATCTCAGTTAATTTTCCTCAACATCTGGAGAAGCAGGTACTGTTATCCCCATTTTACAAGTGAGTGAACCAAAATTCAGGCTGGTTCTGAGCTTGTTCCTGATCACATGGTAAGTAGAGGAGCTGAGATCCAGTCACAGAAAATCTGGGTTCAGAATCCATATGCATAACTAGTGTGCGAAAGTATCTTCTTTTGGTCCTCACCTATTATTACATTCAACTTTTTTTTCTTTTCTCTTTCCTCCTCCTCCTCCTCCTCCTCCTCCTCCTTCTTCTTCTTCTTCCTAAAAGGGAGCTTTGTAAGTAACAACTCAAGAGGAAAACTTCTGGTATGAATACAAAACTGAAATAATGGAAGAAAAGAAAGGCAAGAAAACCAAAATTGATGAAACACTTATATTAGGTCTGGCCCTGCCTTTGTTTCAGCCTCAGAACCTCTTTGCAATGTAGATGGCATTATCCCCGTTTCCAGTGATAAGCAAATGGCGGCTCTGAAAGGTCCCGTGACACATTGAAAGTCAATGAACAACGGAACAAAATCGAATTTGAATTTGAATGTAGATTTGCCTGACTCTTAAGCCTTTGCCCTTTTTACTTCTGGCTAATAAAAAAGAAATGTAAAAATATAACATTTAGTGAGAAAAAAGTGTAAAATTCTGCAATTGGCTTTAAAAAGTTGATTGTATAAATGTAAGATTTGGGAGACCTCATTTGTCAAAGTTTCAAATGCAAAAGATCTCAGAGCCTGGGCTGACTGTGGAGGGGCCAGGAGTCAGCGAAGTGCCTGTGAGAAGGCGCCTGGAAGCTCAGGTGTGTGCCTGCAGGGACTGTGTGCTGGACAGGGAGAGCGGATGGGGATAGCTGTGATTAACTCTGAATGTCATAGTTTAGATAGACTGGGTATATGGAAGAAAGCAGCCAGCTGGTAATAAAAATGCAAACATACCTGGGAGTGGTGGTGCACGCTTGGGTGTGGTGGCGTGCACACTTGTAATCCCAGTACTTGAGAGGCTGAGACAGGAGGATCTCAGGTTCCAGGCTAGCTTCAGCTACTTAGTGAGGCCCTCCTCAACTTAGTGAGATCTTGTTTCAAAATAAAGAATAAAACTAGGGCTGGGAGTGTAGCTCAGAGGTAGAATGCCCCTGGGTTTCATCCCTAGTAACACACACACACACACATACACACATACATATACACAGGCATTCATGTGTATAAAGACTGGATTATTTCAGAACAGTAAATCATGTAGCAAGTCCCCAAGGGAGACTGAAGAATCCTCTTCCGCTTCCATTAGCTCAATGGCTGTTGTGTAGAAGAAATCTCCTTGCATCCTGTATGGCTTCAGAGGACAGAGAGCTGTGGTTAGGAAGAGGCAAATTTGGGTCAACAAATGACAAGTTTTAAAAAAAATTTTTTTTTTGAGCACCCAAATGCTGAGCCTGCTACTTTGGACATAGCAGGTGCGTAACAAATATAGGTTGAACCAAATTGGATGTGTTGCTGTACAAAGATTCAGTGTTGTCCTATAGCTTTAAGCTAGATGGCCACCTGTTGAAGACTCCCATCCCTTCACCTGGCTTCCTCCACCTTCTTCCCACCATTACCTGCCCCACCCCACTTCCAAAAGAGGCTTCACTCAGTCCGTTCCAGGCTGGGTCACAGGTTCATCGCATCCCCTAGTTTTACCTTATTGTACGCCCATCCTAGCCGAGGGAGAGCTGTTGAGCATTCCCTCTCTGAGGGTCACTTCCCTCTCTACTAACAGACTGCCTCCTGTTCTGTTTGCATGCCACCTCTGGAAGGTTCCTTTTCACTCCCCTCCTCTGCCTCCTCCTCTGACAGCCGCCTGGCTGCATTCCCTCAGGGCTGGGTACTTGGCATTCATCCCAGGATATCCCATCCACCATGAAGACGCATGTGAGTCTGTGCCTTTGGTCCAGACCTCCCTCCTCATCTGCAGACCTGTCATTCTTCCCATGGACATCCTGTAGTCACCTCAAGCTTCATCCCCTGCCCTGGCTGTAGTACAAGGTCATTCCACTTCAACTTTGGCCTCTCTCCCCATCCAGAACCTCTCATTGGTAACTGTGTCCTCAGCGCTACTTCTAAATCTCCCTTGTTTTTTCTTTTTGTTTGTTTGTTTGTTTGGGTTTTTTTTTTGTGTGTGTGTGGTACTGGGGATGGAACCCAGGAGCATTCTACATCTGGGCTACACCCCAGGCCTATTTTTCATTCTTTTAATTTTGAAACAGGGTCTCACTGGGTTGCAAAGGGCCTCACTAAGTAGCTGAGGCTGTCCACGAGCCGTGATCTGCCTGTCTCAGCCTCCCGAATGCTGAGATTACAAGCGTACGCCACCACGCCAGGCTAAATCTCCCTTGGGTTTGTTACTTTTTTATTTTGTAGAACTGGGGGTTACACCTGAGTTTTACCACAGAGCTACACCCCGAGCCCTTCATCTTTTGTGAGACAGGGTTTCTCTGTGTTGTCCAAGCTGGCTCCAACTTGCGATCCTCCTACTTTAGCCTTTCAAATAGCTAGAATTA
This sequence comes from Muscardinus avellanarius, assembly GCF_963383645.1. Classification (NCBI taxonomy): domain Eukaryota; kingdom Metazoa; phylum Chordata; class Mammalia; order Rodentia; family Gliridae; genus Muscardinus; species Muscardinus avellanarius. The sequence continues at coordinate 90,819,921 of NC_137795.1, forward strand.
CAGGCATAGGGCACCATCCCTGGTTTATCACCCTGTTTCATCCCACTATTGTGATTCAGATCTTAATCCAGTGTGTGTGTGTGTGTGTGTGTGTGTGTGTGTGTGTGTGTTGGTGGAAATTGAGCCCAAGGGGGCTTCTACCTCCAAGCTACACCCTAAACCCCAGCTTAATTTTTTTTTTTTTTTTGAAACAGAATCTAAGTTCCCGTGCACTAGCTTTGAACCTGAGATCCTTCTGTCTCAGCCTCTCAAGTACTGGTCTCTTCCTCCTTTTTAGACTATGATGGTGGCTTTATGACGGTGGCTTTATGACTGGCTTTCCTGGCTCCATTCTCCTCTTGCTGAAGCTCAGCCTTCATTTCCTTACTACTGCTTTTATTTTTACCTTGTAAGTATAAGTGATCATCTCTACCCCTCTCTAAGAACCTCTGATGATTACTTCCTGTCTTCACCCTGACGTTTAGATTCCTTAGCTGTAAATCAAAGATCCTCAAGAGACAGCTCTCGCCCACCTTCCTGGCCCTCACCAGCCCTCGTCAGACCGCTCCCTTTTCTCTGAACATTTTTCCTTTTCACACCTTTGTTCTCTTTTTCATCCTATTCCCCTTAGGATGGGGAAAAAGCCACTCTTCTCCTGTTGGCCAGCTCATCTTTTCCTTCAATGCCCAGCCCAAACTTCAGCACCCTGAAAAGAGGCCCCCTTCCACTTCCCAAGTCAGGGGTTCAGGGGGAGAGAGAGATTGTATGTATGTATGTATGTATGTATGTATGTATGTGTATGTATGTATGTATGTATGTGCTTACTTTGTGCTAATTTATTATTTTGTGCTGGGATTGAAATCATGGTCTCAGGGATGCTAGGCAATTGCTCTACCTCTGAACTGCATCCCAGCCTCCGAGGTCTCGTATTTAAAACAGTGGCCCAGATGGGTAATTATAGAGGGACAAGCCCAAGGTGACTTCCAACATCAGAGGTCAGGAAGAGCCCAGCGAGAGAATTTGAAAGAACAGACGATGACTTATGAGGAAAGTCTGAGTGCTGTGACGGAAGCCAAGTGTAGAAAGTGTTTCAGTACAAAGGGAGGGATCGTTGGCACTAAGAGGCTGCCAAGAGAATAAAAGGGACTGAAACCTGACCATTGGATTTGGCATCATAGAAATTATTGCAGGTGCGCTTTTAGTGGAGGAACAGAAAGGGGGCAAAAGGTTGACTGCATTGGCTTCGAGTGGTAGCCAGAAACAAGGAAATAGATGCACGTCAAATGGGTGAAGTCTGAATGAAGAAATGATGTCTTAGGATTTCATGCACAGGTCAGGAGCTAAACTAGATCAATAATTATTTTGAACTCTTAGAGTAGCTGAAAAATTCCCAAGTAGAAACAAGGATAAACCGGGCATGGGGGCGCACACTTGTAATCCCAGCATTTGGGAGGCTAAGACAGGAGGATCTCGGTTCATGGACAGTCTCAGCTACTTTGTAAGGCCCTTCACAACTTAGTGAAACCCTGTTTCAAATAAAAGAATAAAAAATGGGGCTGGGGGTGTATCTTAGAGGTAGAATGCCCCTAACTTCAATCCCCAGTAATGTAAGAAAGAAAGAAAGAAAGAAAGAAAGAAAGAAAGAAAGAAAGAAAGAAAGAAAGGGAAAAGAAAAAGAAACCAGGCATGGTGACACATGCCAGTGATCCCAATACTCAAGAGACCAAAACAGAAGTATTGTGGTTCTAGGACAGCCTCAGCAGTGTATCAAGACTCGCAGCAACCTAGTGAGACCCTCTTTCAAAACTAAATAGGCTGGGGATATAGCTCAGAGGTAGACTGCCCTTGGGTTAAATCTCTAGTACCACAAGAAATAAAGAAGGAAAGAGGGAGGGAGGAAAAGAGAGAGAGAGAGGGAGGGAGAGGGGAAAGGAAAAAGAAACAAGGATGTGATTTCAGAGTGCAAAGTATTTTTGTTCCGAGTAGGATTACTGAGGCAGTGGATTCCACCGAGGCGGGCTCGGTGTGAGTTCTGCTGTGCTTGCAGTTTTTCTTCTTCTGGCTCCAGTTCACACAGGCCTTGGGGCAGAATTTTGCTCTGTGGGGTTCGGTGAAAAGGGGGCCCCAGGGAAGAGCTGTCACTGCAGGGACTTGGTGCAGGACTTTTAGAGAACATTTCCTTCTGCTGGTTGTGTGTGGTTTCTCACAAGAAGTCTATGCGGGCCTGTTGGACACCAAGTCTGAATAGTCATGAAGAGGGACACAGGAAAAGTGCGACCCAGTCAACAGTATATTTGAAAATGCTACATTTGAAGGTTTTTGGTTTGTTTGTTTGGGCAGTACTGGGGATTATGCCCCGGAGCACTTTACTACCGAGCCACGCTCCCAATCCTTTTTATTTTTTTATTTGGAGGCAGCATCTTACTAAGTTGGTGAGACTGACCTCAAACTTGTGATCCTGCCACCTCAGCCTTCTAAGTAGCCGGGCGTACAGTTTGGGTCCACTGCACCTGACTTGTATTTTGAAGTATTTCTACATAAAAATTTTATAGTGGGACAATACTAGAGAGGGGGCTAAGTGGCCATCTAAATTTGATGGATAAGTCTGCCGCATTTGTTAGTCCCTAGATTATAACAGTAATGAAGGATGAAGAATACAAGTCTTGGTAAGCGAGACCAAAGCTCTGATTTTAGACTCTTCCCTATGTGATAGGCCTCCTAGTCAAAGATGCCAAAGGCTTCTTTGAACAGGTCCACATAGGATATGTTTGTGCTTACATGACTGCAGATAATACTTTTCCTTTTGTAGAAGCATGTATGAGGATGGCCAGAGCCTGGACTGTGAAACAGAAGCGGCCATAGAATAACTGAAAACCTCCTATCATACCATGTTTCCCTAGCTCCCCAATGCTCTGTGTGTTCTTATAGTGCCTTTGAGCATGCCGTTCCCTGTCTGTAGAGCACCTGAATCCTCTTACTGCAGTGCCCTGCCCTAGGAGCACCTCTGCAGGAATCTCTCTTCACCCACTCAGATCAAAGCACATCTTCTCTCTCCGTGCTCCCAGACGATTTGTGTGAGAGCTTCACCTCCACACCTACCACAACACAGTCCACTTGCTCCATCTGCCCCCTCCTTTGGGCTGTGAGTTTCTTCAAGTCCATGATTTAGTCCATCACTGGGCGTGATGGCGCATGCTTGTAATCTCAGTACTTGGGAGGCTGAGATAGGAGGATCTGGGTTCATGGCTAGTCTTAGCTACTTAGTGAGGCCCCCTGCACCTTAGTTAGACCCTGCTTCAAAATCAAAAGAATAAAAGATAGGGCTGTGCATGTAGCCCAGAGGTAGAGTGCTTGTACGTTTTGGGCATGCAGTCAACGTTTGTTGAATGGATACAGGAATGCTTGAGAATGGGAATGAATTGAATGAGTGAATGAATACATGAAAAGATCAGAAAAATGTTACCTCTTCCATTGAAGCTAATAAAAGAAGAAGAATATCAGCCAGGCATGATGGTACACACCTGTCATCCTATGTTTGGGAGGCTGAGCCTGGAGGATCACAGGTTTGTGGCCAGTCTCAGCAACTTAGAGAGGCCCTGTTTCAAAATGAATAAATAAAATAGAGATGGGGGTGTGGCTCAGAGGCAGAATGCCCTGGTTTTAATCCACAGTAACACACACACACACACACACACACACACACACACACACACACACACATTGACGACTTTACGCAGAATTTCTATGTGTAACGATACTTTTCAAGTCCACTTGAGAAGATAAGATCGCTGCCACCCAACACAGGTGCAGAGAGCACGTTGCGCACAGTTGACTTGTACTGTGCACAGCACCAAAAGATGAGCTGGTACCGAGGGAGAGCGGAGCTGGGTAGCAGGAGTGGAGGTCTGTAGAGCTAGACTTACGAGAGAGGTTTGATCTGAGGAGCCCATGAACATTTGGGTCTTCATTATTCCTTTTAAGCAAGATATTTTTCATTTCAAAGTGTAAGGGCAAAATACAGCTTAATAAACATGTTTATCTAAAGCATGGTTTTATTGTTAATAAAAATGACACCTCTAAAATGGAAGTTTATTGAACTAGTCATTTCGTTCCCACCTCCTTGGTTTCTTTCATGCCTAATTTGTAAAATGATAATAGCCCTTACTAGTATTTACATTATAAAAATGTTGCTACTATAAATTAGACAGTCTATAACAGTTAGGATGGCTTCTTTGAAAGACAAGCATTATACACAAATGAGGTATTATTATTATTATTATTATTTAGTTTTTACTTTTCAGTCCCCTTAAATGAGAATTAGATGAAGACTCTGCCTTAGGCAAAATCCAGTAGGTAAATGATTATTAACTTCAGTGAAATTAAAAAAAAAAATCTCTCTTGCTAAGAGCTCAGTTGTGCAGTTTAGTCTGTGACCTGTGCAGAACTATTGGGTTTCTATGTGATGTCCACACAGTTTTTTCTCTCCTGTGCTGTAATCACAGACTGCAGGCCATGAAGCATTCCGGCTCCCTCACTGCATGCATGTTAGAGAACTCTGAAATCCTGGAAGGATCTCGTCTTGGAAGTAAGGCTTCCCCTCCTCACTCCGTACGGCTGATTTCCTGTTCACTTAGGGCTTCACTCCGTACGGCTGATTTCCTGTTCACTTAGGGCTTCTGTGAACCATCAGGCCTCTCTCTCCACTCCTGGCTCTTAGCAGAGGGAAGCTCTTCAGGCTAGTCACCACCCGTGTTTGTGTGCACCCCATCAGTAGGTCTCAGACCAGAACATTCTTGTCTTCTTGGAACGCAGGGCCATAAGCACAGGGAAGGGGGTTGTGGAAATGAGGTTTGGGGGATTGTTGTGAATGTCAGAAGCTTCACTTCATGTCATGAAGACCTGAGAATTTCACCAGGGTCCCAGGAGGATTCTGGGTAGCAGAGAGCTGGTGGTGACGTAGCCGTGTGTACAGCGTGACTGTGTCTGACCTCTGGAGTGTGTATTATCACGTCAGCCCCTTTCCGGTTCTTTGGTCCCTGCTCCCGTGCTGCCCCAGCCATCCCTCTTGTCTGAAGCCCTTACACGGTCCATCCATTAGTCCTGGCTCACCTTCCCTTTCTGGGACCAACCTTCAGCCCAGCTTGCGGTTATGGTCATCTGTTTTCCACCTGACCCATTTATTTTAGCTTCCGTATTTTGTGCTCAGAGAGACTCCCTGCTTGCATAGCTGCCTGGCCAGCTGTGGGGCCAGCTGCCTGTTCCAGACTCCAAGGTGACCAGACTCCTCCTTCTCCCCTGACTGCTCCCATCACATGAGCCCTGACAGCAGGCGAGAGACAATGACAGTGTGGACACTGGGTCTGACCAGATGTGTCCCCGTGTAGGTCCTTTCATGGGTGGACAGCTCAGAGAGGTCAGGTATATATTCACACAGCTCAGTGGGCTTTCGCACAAGAAGCTGAGTAGACGTTAGAGACCTAGAAGGACAACACAAAGGCAGGTGTGGCTGGCTTTACAGTTGGTGCCGAGCGCAGCGCTGGTTCCTGGACCACTGTGCAACACACCGGCCACATCTGCCCAGAGCACTGTCACGTGCTCAGCTGAGCCCGGGAAGGGAGCTGAGAGCCTCTCATGTGGGCTTCCAGAGCCCTGTTTCTCTCCCCTGGGGAAGAAAGTCTAGGGAGTATATCTTCTTTCACTTTTAAGGCAAAGTGAAATAGTTGGCTGCATTCATTGGTTCCATTGATTTCTCAACTAGCTGAGGCCTGACTTCTGCTTCCACCAATCCAGCTCCTTCCACACTGCTCAGCTGTCTCCTTGGTGCACCCATGGGTGCCTCTCAATCTTTCTTACTCCTTTTCTTTTTCTTTGCAGTACTGGAAATGGAACCCAGGTACATTCTACCTCTGAGCTACACTCCCAGCCCTAATTTTTTTTTTTTATTCTTTATTTTGAAACAGAGTCTCTCGTTGAGTTGCAAAGGGCCTAAGTAGCTAAGGGTGTCTGGGAACTGCAATCCTCCTGTCTCAGCCTCCCAAATGCTGGGATTACAAGTGTGTGCTACCACACCCAGTTCTTATGCCATTTCTTGAGACATGCTTTCCCCCTCTTCCTTTGTGATAACCGTGTGTGTGTGTGTGTGTGTGTGTGTGTGTGTGTGTGTTTTGCTGGGGATAAACCCAGAGGCATTCTATCTCTAAGCTATACCCCCAGCCCTATTTCATTTATTTGTGATACTGGGGACTAAGCCCAGGGGCATTCTACCTTTGAGCTACACCCCCAGCCCTATTTTTAAAATTTTTTATTTGGAAACAGGGTCTCACTAGGTTGATGAGAGTCTCACTACTAGCTGAAGCTGTCTTCAAACCTGTAATCCTCCTCTCAGCCTCTCTAGTGCTGGGATTATAAATATGCACCACCACACCCAACTTGTATTTTATTTTTTTATTTGGAAACAGGGTTTTGCTAAGTTGCCAAGGGTCTCATTCAGTTGCTGAGGCTGTCCTCGAACCTGCGATCCTCATGTCTCAACCTCCCAAGTCGCAGGATCACAGGTGTGTGCCCCCCGCCCAGCTAACTTTGTTTCTTGTTTTCCTCCCCGACTCTATCTCTCTGTGGCTGACTCTTCTCATTTTGTTTTTCAGAGATCCTTCCTGTGCCTATTCCTTGAGCTTTGGTCTTCTTTGGGGTTCTCGCCCGGTAATTTTTCTCTTCTCTGAAAAGAAATAACATCCTTGTGATTTCTATTGTTGTCTGTTGTGCTGCCGATTTCTAAAGCAGTTTCTTCAGACTTCTAGATCCAGCCGCCTACTGCTCTGGGAACGTTCCCCAGGCATCAGAAACAAACATATCCAAGGCTGGATGCGTCACCTTCGCCCCCACATCTTCTTGATCTTGTATTTGTATTTTTCTGTCTTAATGAGTGACACAGCTATCTACCTCTTAACTAAGCCCCAAATCTGATCCCCAATCTTGACTCCTCCCTTATAAAATGCCAACAAAATAGCTGGGTGCCGTGGTGCACACCTGTAATCCCAGTACTTGAGAGGCTGAGACAGGAGGATCTCAGGTTTGAGGACAGCCTCAGCAAGTAGTGAGACTCTCATCAACCTAGCAAGACGCTGTTTCAAAATAAAAATAAAATAGGGCTGGGGGAATAAAATAGAGCTCAGAAGTAAAATTGGAACACCCCTGGGTTCAATGCCTATTCACACACACACACACACACACACACACACACACACACACACACCCCACAGAATCAATCGCACATTCCAGCAGATTCTAACTCCTCTGTGACATGGCTAGTGAATTCCTGAGTCCCGTGGTCCTTTTCGCCTCTCCAGTCTCCTCTCTGAGCACCGACTGATGCCCTCTGCCTCACTACACTGTGCTGCCCACGGGCCTGACTCCAAACCCAGCCATCCTGGTACTTCCACAGGACAAGCTGTGCCCTCCACCTGCAACAGACGTCCCACCTCTGCAGGACAAAGTCCTTCACACCTGTAGTCTGAGGACAAGCCCTGGGTTCCCACTCCCCCTCCTTTCCTCTTCCCAACACATGGCTTCGCTCGCACCGGCTTTCCTGCTTCTGTCTGGCCTGCTGCTTTGAGCTTCCTGGCGGCAGTGGTCATATTAATTCTGTTTCCCTTTGTATTCCCAGCACCAACAGAGTACACGGTACAAAGCAGATGCCCAATGAATGAACAAATGAGTATAAATATCAACAATACCACTGTAGGAATATAAATTTCCAATCAAAGGGAACAACTAATATTTTGCTAAACAATAATTTATCAAGTCCCTGTCACATAAAAGGATTTAAAGATTAAACATATTTAGAAGAATTCTATCAAAAACTGGGTATGGCCGGGCGTGGTGGCGCACGCTTGAATCCCCGCGCTTGGGAAGCTGAGACAGGAGGATCGCGCAGGTTCGAAGCCAGCTTCCGCAGGCTTAAGAGACCCTGTTTCCAAATAAAAAATATAAAATAGGTCTGGGAGTGTAGCCCGGAGGTAGAAAGCCCCTGGGTTCCATCCCCAGCACCACCAAAACAAAACAACCACAAAAAAAAAAAAAAAAAAAAAAAACAACTGGGTATGAACCAGGCGTGGTGGTGCATGCTTGTAACTCCAGCATTTGGGAGATAGAGACCAGAGGATTGCCATTCGCGGACAGCCTCAGCTACTTAGCGAGGCTCTTTGCAGCTCAGTGAGACCCTGTTTCAAAAAATAAAAAGACTAAAAAAAAAAAAAAGGACTGGGGGTGTAGCTCGGAGGTAGAATGCCTCTGAGTTCCACCCCCAGTACTGGGGAAAAAAAAAAACAACAAAAAAAAAAACACCAAAAACTGGGTATGTTGGCACATGCCTGTTATCCCCATACTTGGGAGGCTGAGACAGGAGGATCTCAGATTCGAGGCCTCAGCAACTTGGTGAGACCCTGTTTCAAAATAAAAAAAGGAAAATAGGGCTAGGGGTATAGTTCAGAGGTCAAAGGATCCTGCATTGAACCCCCAGGATAGATAAATAAATAAATCTATCAATGTTAAAGCCAAAACCAGGGAATAGTTAACAGGGGCAGATTTCCAGTCTCTCCCTATGGGCTTCTTTTCTAGAATTGCTGGCCAGACTTTCTGAGCCATGCTTTAGGGTCCTCTAAGTACTCCATCCAGCTTGACAGACTCACAACCCACCCATACTTGAGAACATGGGGACTGGAGGGAGGTAAGTGGTAGATTTCTAACTTTTTATTTTCTTTAAATCTAGTCTTTTGCTTTCAACCACATTCTGTACCTTTAGAGCAGTATTTATTTAATTATTTTATTTTTGGTGATACTAGGGTTGGAACCCAGAGAATTTCTACCTCCAGGCTACACTCCCAGACCTATTTTATACTTTATTTGGAAACAGGGTCTCACCAAGTTGCTGAGAGCCTCACTCAGTAGCTGAGGCCGGCTCTGGACCTGTGTGATCCTCTGTCTCAGCCTCCCAAGCTCTGGGATTACAAGCGTGTGCCGCCACGCCCGCCCTTTGAGTTTAGAGCAGTATTTTAAAAATACTCCTCTTAAGTTTGCACCAGGAGATGTGCCTGGCCTCTGGCTTCCGGGCCAGTTCTGATAGAACTGTTAAAATAGTGGAGCCAGAAGCCAGGTATGGTGGTGCACACTTGTAATTCCAGGACTTGGGAGGCTGAGACAGGAGGATCGCACAGGTTCAAAGCCAGCCTCAGCTACTGAGTGAGGCTCTCAGCAACTCAGTGAGACCCTGTTTCAAGACAAAAAATTTAAAAAGGGGGCTAGGGTTATAGTTTGGACATAGAACACACTGGATTCCATCCCCAGTACAGAAAAAAACAAAGTTGTTTTGTTTTTATGAGGCTGATGCACAGCCAGGTCTGAAGCAATCTAATTTAGGTCTGTTTGCAACCCTGGGCCGCTTAACGTTTTTTTGGTGACTAAGATGATGACATTGATGGCCATGCTGAACAAATTTACAGATGGCACGTAACTAGGAGGATAAGAAATAGGCTGGAGGGTACAATCAGGGTTCCCTGTCCCTGAATCCTGATAAAAAGTAATAATGAATCATTCCTAACCAATAAATCCAATGGGTGCAAATAGGAAGTACCAAAAGATCTCAAAATTCAATTATACAAGTACAGGGCCGGGGGCGGGATGGCTTACAACCGCACACACGTCAGGAAGATGAAGTCTCCTGTTGATTGTGAACGGATGATGAGTCAACACCGTGTGATGTCGCTTCCCAAAAAACCAATCTTCTGTGTTAAGAGAAATTCAGGGTCCAAGAGCAAAACGAATTCTCTAGCACTCACTGGTGATCAGCACTGTCCCATGAATTCTGGGCTTCAGACATTCAGGGACGGTGGAAAACAAGATTATTCAAGAAGAGAAAAGAGGTCAACAGTGCTCAGAGGTAGCAAAAGGATCTAAGGTGATATGTGGGCATGCTGGTGGGAGGGGACAACCAGCAAAAAGAGCTGCCTTCCCAGGTGTGAGGGGCTGTGCTGCAGTGGGCAGTTCCCTTCTTCTGGGGAATTCCAAAGGATGGATTGAGGACCAGTGAGCAGGAGATGTAATCATGTATATTTCTAGAGCTTATCAACAATCACCTTTGCAAAATGGACGACCACAGTAGGTAGTAAGCTCCCTGACCCTGATGGTATGCTGTTTAGAAGTTGGGCAGCCACACCCGATTTGCTGGAAAAATTTGGAATGGAAGTTCCAAAACTGGAACACGGAGATTGAATTATCGTTATCATAATAGCAAGTGTATATTGTTGTGTTTATTAAGTGACTGACTTTCATTTCTCATACTCACAGCAATTCTACCTTCCTTTTATGGATGAGAAAAGTGAGACTTGCAGGGTTTAAGCAATTTGTCCAAGTTCTTACACCTTGGTGCAGACCAGAATCAGGATTTGGACCCAAGAAGTCAAATCCTTGACCTTAATTGTGATTCGATAAAGATTCTTACTTCTAGCAACCTATTCCTTCCTGCTCTAAGATTCTATCACTCTAATGAAGTCATCAAACCAAAGAGTTTATGATTCAACACTGAGTAGGTTCCTTCGCGATCTGGTATTTAGAGACTAAATTCATCTAGGCATTTGCCACTCACGGTACCCTAGAGAGCACTCCACTGAGGGCCTGACACACAGCAGGTTCTCAATAATTTTTCAGTGAAAAGAATAAACAAATGTAACCGCCTAAGATTGGCTGCATCTGAAATGGCAGGAGTGTCGCCGACTAATCTCAGTTGGGTCGTTATTGTCAGCTCCCGGTCAAATCCTCAGAAAGATGGGACAAAAGGCAGGTGGAGTTCTGCAGAAACTTATCTGCAGCAATTCCTTCCCCTCTATGAATTCCCTAAGTTTTTAGGTACGGCGCTTGGGAAAGAATTTGAGGTGGACAAAGGCTTCTTGAGCCAATGACACTTTATTACAAAAACTCCAAGAAATTTATACCTTTCACCAGTAAAGTTAATAGTAAGAGGAGAGGGAGGTGGGTGTAATCATTGTGAAGTAATAATGAATGACATGTAAACAAAGGTAATAAAACAAGTCCTTCAGCTGGCTGTTGATCTTCGAGAGATTGACTCCTGACTCCTGATTCTTTTCCAAGGTCTTTGCAGATAAGCAGTCCCAGGGGGCCACTTCCCAAAATAAACAAGCATGGCCAAGGCTTGGGGGTTTCTCGGGGAATCTTCTTTGGCTCTCTTGGAACTTTCCATCTTTTGGGCTCAGTCCATATAGCAAGTGTGGGGAGACGTGGTGATTCAGGTGGATGTGATAAAGTTTCTCCAGGTGTTGGCATTTTTTTTCCTAAATCTGAAAGCTTAAGCAAACTCACAACACAGTTTTGCAGACAAAATACCACAAACAACACCACAAAGTTCTTGGTTTTAATTGTCAGATATATTTCCTTAACTGCTGAACACTCTTCTTTAGACAATAAGCCTATTAAAAGTCTAACCATCTTTAATAATCCATTTCTCTGTCACAAACCCTCTGCAACCTGCTTCTAACTTTCTAATTCCTTTCTTTCCCAGTTGGGACTTTCTTATGATAAGCTCTTCTTCATGCAAAAATGCTTTTCTTACTCTTACACGGTATTTCCTTTCCTTCATACATATATATTTAGAACGTCTGTCCTTTATTTTGTCATATTCATTAACCATGCGGTCAGCCTCTCTGTCTTCAGGAATATTTACACTGGGCGTAAAAGTCACCAATCTTTCTCCTTGAGTCTATTGTATTTGGGCAACTAAGTTGTTTATCAACTAAATTGCTTTAAGGTCACACACAAGGTTTTTATCTTCTCTGTCTCTAGGCAGGATCTCAAGGGTAAACAAAGTTTCCTTAAACTGAACTACCTTACCTGAGTTAATAGCTTAACCTAAGTTAGTGATAGTGAGGGTCAGAGACCCTTTGTAATTGCTGCAGCTGGAATGCTTATCACAGCATCTGAATTTTGGCCAGTTTTTATTATTATTGAACAAAGCCAAGGACGTTTAGGCAAATTATTAGAGGTTTTATTTCCACAGACTCAGTTTCTATTTATAGTCCTAATTTCACATCACTGGAGCAATTCGTGTAGAAAGTTAAAGGAAATATTAATAGTCATGAAGGGTAAAAGTGGGGGATATTTTGGCCAGAGACGATACCTCTTTCTCAGGGCGTTCTGCCGATAAACTATGTGGAGTGGGGGTCTCAACACATAGATGCCGAGGCAGCAGGATGTCTTGGCACAGGAGCTCAGTAAAGTACCCCTAAAGAAAAGGGTGTTCTCCTAAGGGGGCAAAAGCGACACTTTGTCATTCCTGGCAAAGGCTTAAGAATTTCAGCTTCATCTTTCAGGAACACTCATTTAAAAGAATACTGAGAGCCGGCGTGGTGGTACATACGTGTAATCCCCGCGCTTGGGAGGCTGAGACAGGAGGATCGCACAGGTTCAAAGCCAGCCTCAGCTACTTAGTGAGGCTCTCAGCAACTTAGTGAGACCCTGTTTCCAAATAAAGTAGAAAATAGGTCTGGGAGTATAGCCCAGAGGTAGAAAAGCCCCTGGGTTCCACTCTCAGTACCATACACACACGCAAAAAGAATACTGAGTACTTTCCTATGCTAAGGATGGTCAGGATGCAGAGGTGAGTCAGGACACAATGGTGGGGGCCAGGGGAGATGGACATGTAAGCAGATCCTCAGAATACAGTGTGACAGGTGCTCTTGCAGGTAGGTGTGTTTTTGTGTGTGTGTATGTGTGTGTAAATATTATGGAAATAGCAGAAACCAATTCTTTCCATCTTGTGAATGGCACAGTTTTGTTCTTTATAGCTGACGAATTCCATTGTATGTATTTTCCATAATTTTGCAATCCATTCATCTGTTGATGGAGACCTAGATGGGCTCCATATTTTGGTTATTATGAATTGTGCTGCTATGAACATAGGTATGCATATGTTACTGTAGTTCTCTGATTTCAACCCCTTTGGAAAAATATGCAGGAATGGTAGAGCTGGATCACATGGTGGATCTTTCCCCAGTTTTCTAAGGAATTTCCACAGTGGCTGAACTAGTTTGCACTCCTACCAACAGTGTAAAAGAATTCCTCTTTCCCCACATCCTCACCAGCATTTGTTGTTATTTGATTTCTTTATGCTTGCCACTCTGATTGGAGTTAGATGGAATCTCAGCTTAGTTTTGATTTGCATCTCCCTGATGGTTAATGACGTAGAACATCTTTTCCTGTATCTGTTGGCCATTTGTATCTCTTCTAAGATCTGAAGAACATTATGCTGAGATTAGCCAAGCACAGAAAGAGAAGGGACATATATTTTCTCTAATATGCCCAAGCTAGGGAGTATTGGGGATATTACAGGGACTCCAGATTATGGAGGGGAAATCTCACCAAAGCTAGAATGGAAGGATAGGAGAGGAAGAAGGCTGAGGTTGATTAATGGAGGAGCTATATCTGAATATGTGTAAAAGTATGAATATAGCATGGTCAACCTGGACACTCGTTGTTGGGAGGGGGGAAAAGAACTACTACATATGTTCTCTGGGCTTATTCCGTCTATTCATAAAGACCCTGTGTAACTGTGACGTCTTCTTGCACAGCAGATGAAATAGAGTTCCAGAGAGGTTAAGTGAGATTTCCCTAAAGTCTTGTAGCTAGTACTAATAGTTACTGACATTTATGGAGCGCTTAGGGTATCCAAGGCTCTGTTCTATACCTTTTGAAGAGTTTTAAGCCTCATAAAAACTTTATAAGGTGATTATTGACATCATTTCCAATTTACATATGAGAAAACTGAAGCATGAGATTTAAACAATGTAGCTATAAGTGGAAAACTAGGAGTGGCACTTCCATAGTGGGACTTGACCAGGCGCATACTTACACACTGCACTAAGGCGCCTCGGAGGGTCCCTGGAGGAGCTGGAGCTCACACGCGAGGCCTCTGACTCCGAGTTCAGTTTCCTTTCATAGGGCCTTGCTCTTTAGTTTCATCTCCAGTTAGAAGAATTGGTTAAGTGCTTGCTAGAGGGTTACGTAAGGGTGTGCATCTGGGCTGTTTTGGAAATTTTGCTTGATATGTATCCTTGGATCTGGCACTTGGCGAGATCTGGACCATACGTTAACACATCTGCTGACGAACATCACAACACACATTGTAGGTTTTCTCTGTTATAGGTGTGCAGGGGTTTTCATGGCAGCTAGAATTTGGCCTGTGCTTCTCCAGGGCAGTGGCCTGGGCTCTAGGGATATGACTTGTTGCCCATAGAAACCAGCCACCAACGCTTGCCCTGCAGCCTTTTGAAATGTAGCTGAAATTCTTCTAAAAAGAGGACAAGATGGAAAACATTAAGAATGAAGCACGTTAAATTCAATACCGTGTAAATTAGCAAGAATGGAGATATGGCAAAGGAGAAATAAAGCACATAATTGCTTAAATTGTCCAAGCCTTCTCTCTGTAATAAAAATTCTTGGATCGAAAAATAGTTCAATCCAATATTATTGTGCTTTCATAATTAAGTTGGGTTGGCTCTGTGGCAAATCTGAGAGAGGACTGGCTACTAAACGGAATGAAGTAGATTACCCCTTCCTCGATAATTACTACTTGTGCTCTTGGGGAGTTGACCTATGCCATCAAAGCGATAGTGTTTTTAAGATACCCATCTCCCGTAATTTCTGGAGTTGTGGTGATTTTAAAAGCAGCTGCAGGCTGGGGTTTCTGAGGTAGGTGGTGGGGCAGAAAAGGTCAGCACGCTTGGGCCTTCTTTCCTTCAGAGGAGGTGGGGCTTGGGGTTTGTTCTGTCATTTATGGAGACGTGGTGGGTTCAGCAGATTATCTTGGCCTTAATGCTTATAGATTTCTATTTTCATGGCTTCAGGTCCCTGGAAACATTTGTTCGGCTGGTGACAGAAGTCTTGAGCTTGTCGTGTTTTATTTTTGCCGTTCCTGTTTATTTCTAATGTCCTTTAGTTCAAGATCACTGTCAAGGTGTCGTGTAACTTGTCTCCATGTCTCTACAAGTGAAACGGTCCGGTAGTCATTCTCTTGTAACCTCATGGGAAGGGGTAATGTGATTCCCAGTTGATGTTCACCAGGATGATTCTGTAAGTGACAGTGAGCAGAACAAGGGCATGTTGTGGGAATTATGCTTGAGATTTCTCCCTGGATTTAGCATTTAGCATGTCACATTTCAAGTTTCTTAGATCAATGTCTGAGTTACCAAGTAGCTGTATTCTTATAAACACTTTTTTTTCATTCATCACTGAGTCAATAAAACTTGGTAAATTCTTTTCTCACATATTCCCTTATTTAAGCCTAAAGGTAAATTGCTTAAAACACGCGCATGCGCGCGCACGCGCGCGCACACACACACACACACACACACACACACACACACAGAGTTTTTCATAAAGTGAAGAGTAAACGAATAGAGTGGGCTCTGCTGGCGTTTGAGATGCACGTCTAATTAGAACCCTCAGTATTTCCAACATATAATTTACTAAAATTGAGGTTTTTAATTCCAAACTTCTATTCCATCAGGATGAAACGAGTGAGCCTTGCTGGAAATATGTCAAGAAGCAATTTTCCCAGGTTGACCTTTAGCTTACTCATCACCAGCTCAAAACATTGTCTATTTCTAGACTTGTCTTGGGTTTGTTAAAGATCGAGGCAGAAGGCATGCTTTGCTGTTGCAGAAAACAGACTGCCCTCTCCCTCCTGCTTGACACTTGAGCTGGTTTCTGTCCGAGAGCCCGCTCTGCCTCAGCTCGCTCCTTCCTTCCTCCCTTCTGGATCAGTCATCTTGCACTGCTGCACATCTCCCAGGCTGGGGGGAGTGGCAGACCCCGTTTTTGCAGCAGATAGCTGGATAGCAACCTTTGAACTCACCCAACCTACTCTTCAGTATGAGGCTGGCTGGGTCCAAGGCACCAAGCTCTGTTAACAAATGTCAGTTGCCTTTGATCCTAAGTTAAAAATGAGCTGGGCATGGTGGCACACGCCTGTAATCCCAGTACTTGGGAGGCTGAGACAGGAGAATTGCAGGTTTGAGGACAGCTTCAGCAACTTAGTGAGATTCTCAACAACGTAGTAAGACCTTGTTTCCAAATAAAAAATGAAATAAGGCTGGGGGTGGAGCTGGGAGGTAGAATGACTCTGGGTTCAATCTTCAGCACCACAATGAATGAATGAATGAATGAATGAACGAACAGGTCTGGCAGTGTAGCTCAGAGGTAGAAGGTAAACTGCCCCTGGGTTCAATCCCCACTACTACAAAAACAAAACAAACAAACTTCAAAATTTTAAAATGGTAACACAACGCCGGGCGTGGTAGCACACGCTTGTAATCCCCGTGCTTGGAAGGCGGAGACAGGAGGATCACGCAGGTTTGAAGTCAGCCTCGCTGGCTTAAGAGACCCTGTTTCCAAATAAAAATATAAAATAGGTCTGGGAGTGTAGCCCAGAGGTAGAAGGGCTTCCAGTAACCCCAGTACCACCAAAAAAATAAAAATTAAAAAATAAAAATGGTAACACAAAACATGGAATAACTAGATTATTTTGTGGCCTTGAATAAACCTCTCTCTAAAATAGCTACCTCACAGGGTACTATATTAAATGATTGGGATTATATATATTAAAACACTTAGCACAAATCCTCAGACATAGTTGCAAATGCAGACTGACTTTATGTGAAGCATATAGTAGCCCCGGCAAACTCGAATGGACAAATGGGGTCATATTGACATTATCTGCTCCAGCCATTTTGTTTTGTTTTGTTTTGTTTTGTTTTGTTTTGTGGAACTGGGGATAGAACCCAGGGCATTCTACCTCTTAGCTATACCCCCAGCCCTATTTTCTTTATTTTTAAACAAAGACTCAGTAAGTTGCAGAAGGCATCACTAAATAGCTGAGGCTGGCCCTGAATCCATGATCCTCCTGTCTCAGCCTCCTAAGTACTGGGATTACAAGCATGCACCACCATGCCAAGCCCCAGTCATTTGTTAAATTCAAAAGTTTTACTTCCAGTCTGGCTTGGTGGCGCACACTTGTGATCCCTGCGCTTGGGAGGCAGAGACAGGAGGATCGTGCAGGTTCGAAGTCAGCCTTCTACCTCCAGGCTACACTCCCAGACCTATTTTATACTTTTATTTGGAAACAGGGTCTCTTAAGCCAGCGCGGCTGGCTTTGAACTTGTGCGATCCTCCATCTCCGCCTCCCAAGCACAGAGATTACAAGCATGCGCTACCATGCCCAGCCAGGTCTTTACGTTTTTTTTATTGATCTTAGAGGACTGATTTTTAAAGGACTAATCTTAAAGGATTGATTTTTAAAGGACTAATTGAATAATTAACCATGTCGTATTTCCTGTTAGCTTTTGTGTGTTAGTGTGGCACTGGAGATTGAACCTGGGTACTCTACCACTTATACCCTCAGCTCTTTTTATTTATTTACTTTTGAGACAGGATCTCGCTAAGTTATCCAGTCTGGTCTCAAACTTGTGATCTTCCTGTTTTAGACTCCCAAGTACTGAGATCACAGGCATGCACCGCTGTGCCTGGCTCAAATGAGCTATTAAAATACTAACATGCTCAGTAGCTAGCCTTTATTTTCACTGCATTTACTGTTATGTCCTACATTTATTTCAGTGATACAAAAGAAGTAATTCAACGTGATAACTGCTTGTTCTCACTGCATATCGAAAACAGGAAAGAGAAGCATTTCCCTCTGTCCTTTGAACTCTAAAAAAGGACTCTCCAAAGTTGTCAGGAACTAATACCGTAGCAAAATTGTGAGAAATTTTTGCTAAGAAACCTTTTTTCATCTGCAGGTTATTTAACTAAAATCTGAGATGCTGCACTTCAACACAAAGGTTGATTTTGGAGAAGAAAGTTTATGCCAAACTGGATCAGTCGTTTTTTTTTTTTAATGTTATGTAAGAAGGAGAAAAAAATTTAACTGTTTACTCCCAAGCTAGAAATTTGAGATTATCCTGTTCTACCAAATGACAGAATTTCCAAACATAAGACTTTATTTTAGAGGTATCTGTACTCACCTAAAACTAAATATAATATCAAATTATTTGCCTTGCCCAATGATATTTTAAAAGTACAGTTATTTATTTTGTCAGAAGTGAATTACAGTTGGATTGTAAAAATGGTATTGTTAAAACCTTTGTCATTTTTTTTTTTTTTTTTTTTTTGTGGTACTGGGGTTCCTGGAAACCCTTCTACCTCCGGGTTACACTCCCAGACCTATTTTTTATACTTTTTAAAATTTGGAAACAGGGTCGTTTAAGCCAGCAAGGCTAGCTTCAAACCTGTGTGATCCTCCTGTCTCCGCCTCCCAAGCGTGGGGATTACAAGCGTGCGCCATCACACCCGGAATAACCTTTGTCTTTTAAAATAATTTTTTCCTGATTATAAAGAATACATGTGGGGCGAAGTATAGCTCGCTAGTGGAATATGTGCTGAACATATAGGAGACACTGGTTCAGTCCCCAGCATCAAAACAAACAAGCTCTAAAGAATATATGTGCAGTATTATATATATATATATATATATATATATATATATATATATATGTAAAATATTCCATACAATAAAAGAAAATGAAATGAAAATCACCAAATCACCCATATTTTTATCACATGGAATAATTACTATTAACATTTTTTGTATTTTCTTATGATGAGTATTTATACAGTAAATATATATACAGACCATATACATACACATATACCCCCAAATACTCATTATATATTGATATTTTATTATAGAAAAAGTTAAAACATAAGCCAAAAAATGACAGACAACATAATAAATCCTGTGTACCCATCAATCTATAGCTAGCCCATCAATATCCCCTAAGCTTTTTTTTTAAGGCTGGGGATCCAACCAGGGCCTTGAACATACTCAAGTGCTCTACTATTGAGCTACATTACTCCCCAGCCCTGTTCCTTTTTTTTTTTTTAACTAGTATTTTACCACTGAACTACATCCCTAGCCCTTTCAAAATTATTCTGAGACAAAGTCTCACTAAGTTGCCCAGGGTGGACTCAAATTTGCAATCTTCCTTTTTCAGCCACTTGAGTATCTGGGATTACAATATGTACTACCAAGCCTGATTTATTTTGAAGCAAACTCCAGAGATTGGACCATTTTATTAATAACTATATCAATATTAATCTTTAAAAATTAAGGATATTTTTAAAGGACAGATATCACATCTAAATTAGCTAATAATTCTTTAAAAATATGGACTAGTCAGTGCTCAAAAATGGTCTCATTAGTGTCCTTATTTTTATAGCTTCCTTGGTTGAAACAGGATCCAAATAAGATTCATACACTGAGATTGTGTGGTCTTTTTCTCTATGATTGGGTGGTGTACACACACACACACACACACACACACACACACACATCTGATATATCTGCACATGTATACATATACACATATATGTATACATATATATGTATACATGTGTTCATTTGTTGAAGAAAAGAAGAAAGCAGGTTGTTCTGTAGTTTCCCAGAGCCTGGGTTTTTCTGATTGCATCCTCATGATATAGTTTAACATGTTTTATGTTCCTCTGTCATCTGTATTTCCTGTAAGTATTGACAACATTATCAGGGTCAGGTTTTCTTGCTCTTTTGGAAGACTGCTTTAGCCGGGTATGGTGGTGCATGCTTATAATCCCAGTACTTGGGATGCGGAGACAGGAGGATCCAGTTTCTCGACCAGCCTCAGCTACTTTGTGAGGCCCTCTGAAACTTAGTAAAACCCTGTTTCAAAAAAATAAAAGACTAGCCGGGCGTGGTGGCGCACACTTGTAATAATCCCCGCGCTTGGGAGGCGGGGACAGAAGGATCGCTTAGGTTCGAAGCCAGCCGTGCTGGCTTTAAGAGACCCTGTTTCCAAATTAAAAAAAAAAAAAAAAAAAAAAAGCCTAAAATAGGTCTGGGAGTGTAACCTGGAGGCAGAAGAGCTTCCAAGAACCCCAGTACCACCACCACCACCACCAAAAAAAAAAAAAGAATAAAAAATTGGGCTGAGAGTATAGCTCGGAGGTAGAATGTCCTTGGGTTCCAGCCCCAATATCACAAAAAGAAAAAAAATTAAAATAGGGCTAAGGGTGTAGCTTGGAGGTAAAAAATCTCTGGGTTCAACCTCCAAACCCAAACAGACAAACAAACAAGCAAACAAACAAGCATTCAAAAGTTAAGACAGGGTGGCACACACTTGTAATCCCAGCATTCCGGAGTTTTGAGACCTGAGGATTGCAGTTCACAGACAGCCTCAGCTACTAAGTGAGGCCCTTTGCAACTCAGTGAGACCTGGTTTCAAAATAAAGAATAAAAAATAGGGCTGGGGGTGCAGCTTGGAGGTAAAATGCCCTTGGGTTACATTCCCAGTACCGCAAAAAATAAATAAATAAAATAAGTAAAATAGGACTGGGGGTGTAGCTCAGAGGCAGAATGTCCCCTGGTACCACAAATTAAACAAAGAAACAAACAAATAAATAAATAAATAATTCATGGTAGACTGCTTTATAGGCAGCATGTTTCATAATCTGGACGTACATAATATCTAATCTTCCCATTTGTGATGTTACCTAGGTCTATACGTTCATTAAGGATTGAAAAATGGCGATATTTCAACTGTATTATTCCTTGAGTTGATTTGTTTGTCTTGTCATGTTATTTTAAATAGCTTTTGTTTTTGTTTTTCAATTATCATTTGAACTCATTAATTGGAAAATGTTGAAGGTGTTCCAGGACATCTCATTTCTTCTTCTCCTTTTTTTTTTAATTGTTTTCTGGTGCTGAGGATTGTACCTAGGACTTCGTGCTCACTATTGTTACTGCTCAGATGATCTCTACTCATGGTCTGAAGTAACATCTTCAAACGGACTCCTGACGTCTTTGGACATTACCTTAGGTAGTGGGTTCCCCCTGCTATTTGGTATAAGATGATCTAGGCTTTTGACTTGTATATTTCTACATAGTAAAAATCTGTTTATATTTACACAAAACCACAGAACAGAAACCATTTATAATAGCAAAGACTAGAAACAAATCCAACGTAACCACTGACTATTTGAACAAACAATAGTCTATCTACAGAGTGGGTTCTGTTCAGCTCTAAAATGGAATTGGAAATCTTTAAATATCCTTATTATAGACTGATCCCTAGAATATATAATTAAAAAAAAAAAAACAGAGGGAGAGAGTCAAGGCGTGATGGCATATATTTATGGTCCCAGCTACTCAAGAGGCTGGGATAGGAAGAAGGTTTATTCCAGGAATTTCAAACCAGCCTTGGGCAACATAGTGAGATCTGGGCTCAAACAAATAAACAGAAAACAGGGACCAAGATTGGTGGTGCATGCTTATAATCCTAGTACTTAGGAGGCTGAAACAGGAGGATCACAGGTTCACAGCCAGCCTCAGCTACTTAGTGAGGCCCTCTGCAACTAGTGAGACCCTGTTTCAAAATAAAGAATAAAAAATAGGCCTGGGGGTGTAGCTTGGAGGTAGAATGTCCCTAGGTTCCATCCCCAGTTCCACAAAAGAAAAAAAAAAAAAAGACAAAGAAAATGGGAGAAAAGTAAGTACAGGATGCTGTCATATATGCTAAAAGGGATATACATATCTATTTATATACATATACACATATGTATGTATAAAATATGTGTTCTGCTTATATTAAAGAACAATGGAAGGATAGACATCACAAAACAATAGTTACCTGTAAAAGGCAAAGGGAATAAAGTAGAGGAGATTGGGATAGAAACTAGGCTGCTTTGAATTTACCTTACTTTGTAGATTTGGCTGAAGTCATGTAATATTTTACATAATTATGAAAATGTTTATTTTTAAAATGCAAATCCTAGCTGGGCATGGTGACACCTGCTTATAATCTCAGTACTTGGGAAGGTGAGACAGGAGGATCACAGGTATGCAGCCAGTCTCAGCAACTTAGCAAGGGCATGTGCAACTTAGTGAAACCCTGTTTCAAATATCAAAAACAAGCCAGGCGTGATGGCGCACGCTTGTAATCCCAGCTCTTTTGAGGCCAAGACAGGAGGATCGCTCAGGTTCGAAGCCAGCCTCAGCTACTTAGTGAGGCTCTGAGCAACTTAGTGAGACCCTGTTTCCAAATAAAATATAAACCTGGATCCTCCTGTCTCAGCCTCCCGTATGCTGCAATTACAAGCGTGCCCACCGTGCCCGGCTTGTGTTTGGTATTCTTGAGGGTCAGAATTCTCCACATAGGAGGAAGGAAATAGAGATATAAGATAGAAAGGTACAAACCCTGTAGTCCTAAATTTGAATTAGAAATTATTAACCTCAGCGGATGGCGTATAGATCCATATGCAGATATACCTCCCCGCTCCTAGCCCTAGAAACTAAGCCAGCAACAGTGAGCACGTCTGGTATGTATACTCTGATTTAGCTAAGGCTGGAAAAGCACACAGATCGTGAATACACGTCCATATACTTGATATATGTTTCACATCCGTTACCTGGCAATTCTTCTGTTTCTGGCCATTTCAATTGTTTCCAGTTCTTTACTTATAATTAATCCCGCCTCAAAGCACGTATGCACTTACTATCTCCTGAGTACAAACTTCTATAAGTGGAATTAACTACCTAGAGGGGAGGAACATTTTTAAGCTCTTGATTAATATTGTTGAATCACCTCCAGAAAAGTTACACCAGGTCACGTGCCAAGCGGCGGGTGGGAGAGAGTGACGGATTCATTGCGTTCAGAGTGACAGATCATTTTTAGACGCTTTTCACTGACATGTCAGCTAGAACTGCTTTCTATTTTTTTGTTTTCCCTCTTTTTTTTTTTTTTTCTGGGTCTGGGGATGGAACCCAGAGGCTTTCTACTTCAGGGTTATACTCCCAGATCTACTTTTTATATATTTTATTTGGAAACAGGGTCTCACTAAGTTGCTGAGAGCCTCGCCAAGTAGCTGAGGCTGGCTTCGAACCTGTGTGATCCTCCCGTCTCAGCCTCCCAAGCACAGGGATTACAAATGTGCACCACCATGCCTGGCTTTGTTTTTCCTTTTTTGATTTTCTTAGAGAGAAACTTCTTTTTTTTTAAAGTTTTGATACAGAGGATTGAACCCAGCGACATTCTACTTCTGAGCTACACCCCCAGCCCTGTTTTATTCTTTATTTTGAAACAGGGTCTCACTAAGTTGCAGAGGGCCTCACTAAGTAGCTAAGGCTGTCCTTGAACCTGTGGTCCTCCTGTCTAAGCCTCCCAAGTACTGGGATTACAAGCATGCACCACAGTGCCCAGCAAGACAGAAACTTCTTAAAAAATTAGAAGTATTAAATGAAAAAAAATTACACTGATATAACCTTATCATGTTTACATTGTGAATAATTATATATCAACAAAGATTAGAATGGCATTATTAATATATTACCTATAGTCAATGTTTTGAGTTAATACTTCAGTTTGTATCCACACAGATCATTTTTTGGTAATTTTGGTAGGTACTTTAGAAATTGTTGGGTATTTTAATTGTAACCTTACCTTTGCAGAATTCATTATATGTGAAACTTACTTCCCAAACACAGTTTAGAAAGTTTATTAACTTTATAAACATTGTATATGTACCTTATATATGCAGTTCCGTAGGAAATCAGTCACCCAAAAAGGAGCTTACAGACGAAATCATCTACTGTTGGAGTTAGAGAGATTTTAAAGTTCATCTGGTCTAACCCCTTCATTTTATACTTTGGAAAACTAAGGCAAAGGGCAGTTATGTAACTGTATTAAAGTCACACAGCTACTTTGTGAAAAAGCCCAAATCAGATTCAATGCTGCGTCCTTTCCATGTAGCTTCTCAGGAATAACAAAACTTAAAGGCAGACTGCAAAAACAGAAGTAATTGTTGTGTTAGGAAAATGGAATTTGGGGTGTCTACCTTCAAAATTCTATTGTCTTTTTTTGTGTGTGTGAGTCTGGGGATGGAACCCAGGGGCATCTGACCTCTCAGCTATACCTCCTGCCCTACTTTTTAGTCTTTATTTTGAAACAGGGTCTCACTAAGTTGCGGAGGGCCTCACTAAGTAGCTGAGGCTGGCCAGGAACCTACATCTGAACCCAGACCCTCCTGTCTCAGCCTCCCGAATGCTGGGATTACAAGCATTGCCACCACACCCAGCCCTATGGTCATTTTTTCAGTAAAAATCTTATAGAGGCTGGGTGTGGTGGTATATGCCTAAGATCCCAAGACTTGGGAGATCAAGACAGAAGAGTCACAAGTTCAAGGCCAGCCTCTGCAATTTAGCAATTTTCTAGGGTGT
Source organism: Muscardinus avellanarius (assembly GCF_963383645.1). Lineage (NCBI taxonomy): Eukaryota > Metazoa > Chordata > Mammalia > Rodentia > Gliridae > Muscardinus > Muscardinus avellanarius. The sequence continues at coordinate 90,844,264 of NC_137795.1, forward strand.
GGCTCAGAGGTAGAATGCCTCTGGGTTCAATTTCTGGTACCAAAGCAATAACAAAACCTTATTATAGAGGTTTAGAGAGGTGGCTCGTGCCTGCTTGGAATCTGAGACAGGAAGGTCACAGGTTTAAGGCCAGCCTTTAGCCAAGCACTCGACAACTGAGCAAGACTCACTTTCAAAATAAAAAAATAAAATAAGTCGGGCCTGGTAGTACATGCTTTAAATCCCAGTACTTGGGAGGCTGAGACAGGAGGATCACAGGTTTGTGGCCAGCCTCAGCTACTTTGTGAGGCCTTCCCACAACTAAAGACCCCGTTTCAAAATTAAAGAATGAAAAATAGGGCTGAGGGTGTAGCTTAGAGGTAGAATGCCTCTGGGTTCAACCTACAGTACCACAAATAATAATAATAATAATAATAATAATAATAATATAAATAAAAATAAGAAAAAACAAGATATGGGATGTAACTTAAAGCTAGAATGCCCCTGGGTTCACTCCCTAGTAACACACACACACACACACACACACACACACACACACACACACACACCCACCACCAACAACAACAACCTTATAGAAGATAGATTCATTTTATTTTTATTTTTTATTTTTTTGGTGGTACTGGGGTTCCTGGAAGCCCTCCTACCTCCGGGGTACACTCCCACGGGCTACACTCCCAGACCTATTTTTTAACATTTTTATGTGGAAACAGGGTCTCTTAAGCCAGAGAGGCTGGCTCCGAACCAGCGCGATCCTCCTGTCTCCGCCTCCCAAGCGCGGGGATTACAAGCGTGGCCACCGCGCCCGGCTAGAAGATAACTTCAAAGTCAGGCGTGGTGGCACACGCTTGCAATCCCCGTATTCAGGAGGCTGAGACAGGAGGATAGAGGTCAGCGAACAGCCTCGGCTACTTAGTGAGGCCCTCCGTAACTTAGTGAACCTTGTTTCAAAATAAAGAATAAAAAACAGGGCAAGGGGTGTAGCTCGGAGGTTGAATGCCTCTGGGTTCCATCCCCCATCCCCTGACCCACAGAAAAAAAAAGGAAGATAGATTCATATCTATATTATATAATCAAGTTTTTTTAAAGCACTTTTGTTACTTGAGAAGCTAAAAATAAAGTATGGAGCCTCTAATACTTAGCAGGATTGCTAGTAATCAAAATATACAACATCTGAATGCCATACACACACACACACTCCTGTGTATGACTGTAAACAATTTATTTACATTATCTTTCCAGATTCTAACAGTGACCTCAAGCACAGAGAGTCTTAGGACTTGCTGAGGAAGTCTCCGGAGTGTCAGACCCAGGACTTGAACCCAGGCAGTCAGAGGCACACTGAGTTGCAATATCAAGTCCCAGCTTGTCCATATCATTGCCACTGAGGGCTGGTGATTGACTCTCCTCAGCTGTTTCCCTACAGGGTCAGAGCGACCCCTTACAGATAGGTATCCCCGTTGGGGTAGAGCTGTAGCTTGGAGGTAGAGTGCTTGCCCAGTATGCCCAGGCCCTAGCTTGGAGGTAGAGTGCTTGCCCATTATGCCTAGGCCCTGGGTTTCATCCCCAGCACCATATTCAGGCTAATCCCTTAGTTTGAATACTTTGATGAAATCTCTTCAAGCAAAAAGTCTTGGAGGGCGCCGGGCGTGGTGGCGCACGCTTGTAATCCCCGGACTTGGGAGGCGGAGACAGGAGGATCACGCAGGTTCGAAGCCAGCCTCGCTGGCTTAAGAGACCCTGTTTCCAAAAATAAAATAGGTCTGGGAGTGTAGCCCGGAGGTAGAAGGGCTTCCAGGAACCCCAGTACCACAAAAAAAAAAAAAAAAAAAAAAATTTGGACCTAGTTCTTCTAAGTCCTTCATTTGCCATTTGTTGACTATGTGATCTTTCATTCCGAATCTGTAACATGGGTATGAAAATATCTACCTTATAGGATTGTTGAGGAAGGAATAAGATAAATTGTATCTACTTTTAGAAGAACATCTGGCATCTAGTAAGTATTCAATAAATAACTGCTATCTTCAGCTATCAGAGTTATAATCAGTATTATTAATATCATAATCAACAATATCATTATTATTTCTTTTCCTGTTGAACTCTTTTTGTGTGTGGTACTGGGTGTTGCGGGGGATAGGTTGGGGGGGGAAGGTGCATGGTGTGAAGTAATCCCCCCACCACCACCAGACACACACAGACAAACAGAAAAACCGTGGATTCTTGTCCTAAGCTAAGAATAAGTATTCATCGCTTGGACAGCTGCTGAAGATTTAAAGGAGTTTATTAAAAAAATAGAAATATAGAGATAGTTACAGCCCTGTGCCGGAGCGGGGCACAGGGGGGCAATTTGAATGAAAATGCCAAAGAACTCTAGTTTACTGAGTTTTTATCCTGTCTAAGTCCAGCAGGTCCCTCTGATTTTGGAGATCATGTTACCCCTTATCTCCAACCCTGGCTCTGCTTTTGTTATCTCTCCAGCCAAATTTATGGCCTAAAGGGGGAGACATCTCTGTCTCCAAACACAGGCCCAGATTTATGGCCTGAGAGGTAGGCATCTCTGTCTCCAGACACAGGCTTTTACCTTTCGTCTTCTCCCCCAAAATGTGTTAAATTGTTCTTAGGAATGCAAGGACATGTTAGCTAACCCTGGCTTTCTTAGTAAAGAAGACATATTTCAAGATTGGACATCTTTCCCAGTATCGACACATTAATACATTTTAAACCCTCTTCCCAATACCAGTACACTGGGGACGGAGGAACTCAGGGGCATTCTATCTCTGAGCTGTTACACCCTTAGCCCTATTTTTTTTTTTTTTTTGCAGTACTAGGGATGGAACCCAGGGGCACTCTACCTCTGAGCTACACCCCCAGCTCTATTTTTTATTCTTTATTTTGAAACAGGATCTCACTGAGTTGCAAAGGGCCTCACTAAGTGGCTGAGGCTGTGCATGAACCGCGATTCTCCTGTCTTAGCCTCGTGAATGCTGGGATTACAAGCATGCACCACCATGCCAGGAGACCTCTTTTTTAAATGCAAAAACTGGAAGGAATGAAGCATTACCCAAGGGGCTAGTGATTCATTGGCTGTTTTCCTCCCGACCAGAGCGAGCAGAGAAGTATTAAACGGCAAGGAAGCAAAGCGAGAGATGGAAGAGAGGTAGGGAGACCCCAAAGACCACAAAGACAATTAGAGCAGAGTTTCCCTGGAAACTAGTTGGGATAAGTTTACAAAACGGCCCACTTGAAATCTAACCCTAACCTCAACTCCTAACCCTAACGCTTCCATGGAATCCTGTGACCTTCTATAGGATTCTAGAAGGCCTGGTAGGGGAGGAGGAAGGCCCGGGTTAGCAGGCTGCAGAGACAGACCTTGCACCCCTGCCCTGGGGCTCTTGTGTCCTGGGGCCACTTTTTTATCCACGCTTCCCTCCTAGGCTGGGCAAGCAACCTTCTCAGGCTCTTCTGTTTACTGCGCCTGGAAACAGGCCTTTTGCCATGGAAAAGTTCCTCCTTGTACCCGTAAGTACAGGACACGTATTGCACAACATGGAAGATCTTATTAAGCCTTCTTGTGGGGTTGGGGTGAGGCTCAGTGGTAGAGGGCTGGTCTAGCACACAGGAGGCCCTGGGTTCAACGCCGGCAATGTGCGAGCACACAACCCTCTCGTTCCCCTGTGTACACGCTCTGCTTCAGGACAGGGACTCAGTGTGTCCTGCCCGTCTCTGCTCGAGTGTAAAGGTGGCTGCAGCCATATCCTCATACTGTTCTCCAGAACCTGTGTGGTCTCTGATATTAAGGCCTCCAGCTTCTCCCTCGGGACCAAGGTGTGTGTGTGTGTGTGTGTGTGTGTGTGTGTGTGTGTGTATGTGTGTGTGTATTGAACCCAGGGGTATTCTACCTCCAAGCTACACCCCCAACCTTATTTATTTTTAAACAAGTTCTCCCTAAGTAACTGAGGCTGGCTGCAAACCTGCAATCCTCCTGTCTAAGCCTCCCAAGTACTGGGATTATCCCACCATGCCCGGCCGAGTAACTTTTATTTAATCCTATGTATTTATTTTTATTTTTCTTCATTATAAGCAGGTGGTATAATAATAAAATGGCACAAAGAGATACCCAATGAAAGGTACCTCACTCACATCCCAGCTCCCAGTGCCACTGCCCGGAAGGCCCCACCCTTTGTTTATCCGTCCAGAAAACATGGCAGGTGCCTTGTCCCTCCAGGCTGCTGTTCTGGCTGCTTCAGACTTGACAGCTAACAGAGCCACCAGATCCTCGCCTTCCAGGAGGGGCCGAAGGCCACAAACATGAGACGAACAGGTGATCAGAGAGTGCCCTAGGCAGTGGTAAATACGGCTGGCCCAGGGGGGGCGTGCTTGGGAGGCTGAGGCAGCAGGATTGCAGGTCCAGAGATGTCCTCAACAACTTAGTGAAACCTATTTGAAATAAAAGGTAAAAAGAGCTGGAGGTGTAGCTCAGAGGTAGAATGCACTACACACATACACACACACACACACACACACACACACACAGGAAAGTGATAGAGGCTATGAAGAGAAACGAGTGGAGACAGGACGATGAGCGCCGCAGAGACGATGGGAGACAAGGTACTGAAGGGGGAGGGGGAAGGAGCGGAGGTGGGGAAGAGTGGTCCACACAGAAGAAAGCGGGGGCCAGCTCGTCACACATGACGTGGCGACAGGATTTTTAGTTTTTGTGTTTTCGCTTATAAAATGCTTATAAAGTATGCAGCCGAGGCCAGGCCCTCTTCTGAGCACTGTGTCTGCTAACTCTCTTACTCATCACAACAAGCACAGGCACTCCTATCATCTTCACCCTAAAGGGAAACTGAGGCACGAGGAGTTAGGGAAGGTGCCCAAGGTCACCAGGCGCCTGCATAGTGAAGCCTGGGCTGTGGCCTGGCGCCGCTGCCCACCACGCCTGGCTCACAGGGACGTCTGAGTGTCCATGTACATGTCCCTTAGGTGTGCACCCTCTTCGTAGTAAATCTGCTTAATGTTCAGCTTGGAGACAATGTTCATTCATGGGACGGAGGGAGGGATTGCTGTTATGTATGCTTTAGTTAAAGATGGTATCTTATCAAGTAATATTTTGGTCATGAGTAATTGCTT